>NW_019943621.1:70856-81625 GCF_002910315.2 Salvelinus sp. IW2-2015
ACACACCCCAACCAAACAAACAGAATCCAGAGAGAGGGACAAACAACAGATCCAGAGGAGAGATGGACAACAAACGGGAATCCAGAGAGAGAGGCAACAAACAGATCCAGAGGAGAGGGACAACAAACAGAACCAGAGAGAGAGGGACAATAGACAAAATAACAGATCCAGAGAGAGAGGGACACAAAACAGATCCAGAGAGAGGAGAAACAAACAGATCAGAGAGAGAGGACAACAAACAGATCCAGAGAGGAGAGGACAACAAAACAGATCCGAGAGAGGCAACAACATCCAGAGAGAGGGGGACAACAAACAGATCCAGAGAAGGAGGGACAACTAAACAGATCCAGAGAGAGAAGGACAAACAAACAGATCCAGAGAGAGACAACAAACGAACCAGAGAGGGACAACACGGGCGGGAAACCAGAGGAGGGACACAAAACAGAATCCAGAGAGAGGGACAACAAACAGAATCCAGAGAGGGACAACAAACAGATCCAGAGAGAGATGGGACAACAACAGACAGAGACAGAGAGAGGACAACAAACAGATCCAGAGAGAGAGGGACAACAAACAGATCCAGAGAGAGAGGACAACAAACAGATCCAGAGAGAGAGGGACAACAAACAGATCCAGAGAAGAGGGACAACAAAACGATCCAGAGAGGGACAACAAACAGATCCAAGAGAGGGAGGTCAGGACAACAAGAACAGATCTAAGAGAGGGACAACAAACAGAATCCAGAGAGAGAGATGGACAGACAAAAACAATCCAGAGAGAGAGGGACAACAAACAGATCCAGAGAGGAGAGGGACAACAAACAGATCCAGAGAGAGATGGACACAAACAGATCCAGAGAGGAGGGACAACAAAACAGACAGAGAGGGAGGACCACCGCACACCCACCCAACAAACAGATCCAGAGAGAGAGGACAACAAACACATCCAGAGAGGAGAGGACAACAAAAACAGATCCAGAGAAGAGGGACAACAAACAGATCCAGACAGGGACAACAAACAGATCCAGAAGAGGACAGGACAAAACAGATCCGAGAGAGGGGGGGGACAACAAAACAAGATCAGAAGATGGGACAAACAAACAGATCCAGAGAGGGACACAAAACGATACCAGAGGAGGACAACAAACAGATCCAGAGAGAGAGGGACAACAAACAGATCCAGAGAGGGAAACAAACAGATCCAGAGAAGAGAGGACAACAAAACAGATTCCAGAGAGGAGGGGACAACAACAGATCTACAGAAGGAGAGGACAACAAACAGATCCAGAAGGGACAACAAACAGATCCAGAGAGAGAGGGACACAAACAGATCCAGAGAGGACAACAAACAGATCAGAGAGAGAGGGACAACAAAACAGATCCAGAGAGAAGAGGACAACAAACAGAATCCAGAGAGAGATGGACAACAAACAGATCCAGAGAGGACAACAAAGGAACCAGAGAGGAGGCAAACAAACAGATCCAGAGACGAGAGGGGACAACAAACAGATCCAGAGAGGGAGGACAACAAACAGATCCAGAGAGGGACAACAAACAGATCCAGGAGAGATGACAACAAACAGATCCAGAGAGGGACAACAAACGAAAACCAGAGAGGGACCAAAAAACAGATCCGAAGAGGAAACAGGTCGAGAGAAACAAACAGATCCAGAAGAGTAGGGACAAACAAAACAGATCAGAAGAGGACAACAAACGGAACGCAGAGAGGGACAACAAACAGATTCCAGAGAGGAGGAGGACAACAAACGATCCAGAGAGGGACAACAAACAGATCCAGAGAGAGTGGACAACAAACAGATCCAGAAGAGGAGGCACAAAACAGTCCAGAGAAGGGACAAACAAACAATCTCAGAGAGAGAGGGACAACAACAGATCCAGAGAGTGATGGCAAACAAACAGATCCAGAGAGAGGGACAACAAACGGAACCAGAGAGAGAGGACAACAAACAGATCCAGAGAGAGAAGGGACAACAAACAGATCCAGAGAGAGACAACAAACAGATCCAGAAGACAGGGACAACAAAACAGATCCAGAGAGAGAGAGGACAACAAACAGATCCAGAGAGAGACAACAAACAGAAATCAGAGAAGAAGGGACAACAAACAGATCCAGAGAGAGAGGGACAACAAAACAGATCCAGAGAGAGACAACAAAACAGATCCAGAGAGAGAGGGACAACAAACAGATCCAGAGAGAGAGGACAACAGAACAGATCCAGACAGACAGGGGACAACAAACCGAGGATCCAGAGAGAGAGGGAACAGACAAACAGATCCAGAGAGAGAGGACAACAAACAGATCCAGAGGAGAGGGACAACAACAGATCCAGAGAGGGACAACAAACGGACCAGAAGGAGGACAACAAACGGGAACCGAGGAGGGACAACAAACGGAAACCAGAGAGGAGATGCAACTAACGACGGCAGAGGAGAGGGGGACAAACAACACGGGAACCAGAGAGGGACAACAACGGAAGAGAGAGAGCAACAAACAAGATCCAGAGCAGGGACGAACAGAAACAAGATCCACGAGAGAGATGGACAACAAACAGATCCAGAGAGGGACAAAAAAACAAAAGACAGATCCAGAGAGAGACAACAAACGGGAAACAGAGAGGGACAACAAGACGGAACCACGAGAGAGAGGGGAACAAACAAACAGATCCAGAGAGGGACAACAAACGGAACCAGAGAGGAGGACAACAAACAGATCCAGAGAGAGAGGGACAAACAAAACAGATCCAGACAGGGACAAACAAACAGAATCCAGAGAGAGGGGACAACAGATCCAGAGAGAGAGGGACAAACAAACAGATCCAGAGGAGACCAAACAGATCAGAGAGGACAACAAACGGAACCAGAAGAGGAGGGACAACAAACAGATCCAGAGAGAGAGGGACAACAAACAGATCCAGAGAGAGAGGGACAACAAACAGATCCAGAGAGGGACAACAAACAGATCCAGAGAGAGAGGGGACAACAAACAGATCCAGAGAGAGAGGGACAACAAACGGAACCAGAGAGAGAGGACAAACAAACAGATCCAGAGAGAGAATGGACAACAAACAGATCCAGAGAGAGACAACAAACAGATCCAGAGGAGAGAGGGACAACAAACAGATCTAGAGAGGGACAACAAACAGATCCAGAGAGAGGGGACAACAAACAGATCCAGAGAGAGATGGACAACAAACAGATCCAGAGAGAGAGGGACAAACAAACAGATCCAGAGAGGGACAACAAACGACCCAGAGAGGGACAACAAAACAGATCCAGAGAGAGAGGGACAACAAACAGATCTAGAGAGGGACAACAAACAGATCCAGAGAGAGAGGGACAACAAACAGATCAGAGAGACAAACAACAGATCCAGAGGGGACCACAAACAGATCCAGAGAGAAGGACAACAACAGAATCCAGAAGGGACAACAAACAGATCTCAGAGAGAAGATGGACAACAAACAGATCCAGGAGAGGGACAACAAAACAGATCCAGAGAGAGACAACAAACGAACCAGAGAGGGACAACAAAACGGAACCAGAGAGAGAGGGACAACCAAACAGATCCAGAGAGGGACACAAACGGAACCAGAGAGGGAGACAAGACAAAACAGATCCAGAGAGAGAGAGGGACAACAAACCAGATTCCAGTACAGACAACAAACAGATCCAGAGAGAGAGGGACAACAAACAGATCCAGAGAGAGGGACAACAAACAGATCCAGAGAGAGAGGGACAACAAACAGATCCAGAGAGAGATGGACAACAAACAGATCCAGAGAGAGATGGACAACAAACAGATCCAGAGAGAGAAAGTCATCAAGACACTGCAGCAACTCCTTCCAGAATTGAGAGCGATTTAGGTGACAAAGACACTGGGCCCAGACTAGTGAAGCTAGTGAAGCTGTCTGGGCCCAGACAAGTGAAGCTGCACGAAAGTTTTGGTACACAGAAAAGAGCATTTCAGCACTGCTGGTTTGAGAAATACAATTTGGTAGAGTACTATGTCCACAAAAACGAAAATGCAGCTTTCTGCTTTCCAGAGTTTTTGGCAAAAACATTACATTTGATTATTTTGTCAGTGATGGCTTCAAAAATTTGAAAAAAAGCTTTGTTTATCTTCGGTAAACATGAAATGGCACGCACACACAGAGACAGTGTTGTGGCATGGCAAAGCTACCAGGCAACTAGCAGTCATGGGAACATTGCTCAGATTTTAACATCTGCCCATGCTAGTGATATTGCAGAGAGAAGGGAGTATCTGAGGAGAATTGTTGCGGTCACCTCAATGTTAGGAAGACAGGGACTCTCTTTCTGTGCCAATGATGAATCTAGTGAAAGCACAAATAGATGGAACTCTCTAGAATGTATGGAGCTTTTGAAGGAGTTTGACCCTTTCCTGCAAAAGGTACAATACTCCATCAAATGCGACATATCTCTCTCCAGACGCTCAGATTGAATGCTGTGCTCAAGAGATTATGCACACCATGGTCTCTGTGATGTCAAAGTCTGGAATGTATGCCATTATGGCAGATGAGGCCAGGGATGGGCAGCCTGAACAGTTGGCTCTGTGATAGGTATGTGACAGAGGGGACAGATAAGGAGCGTTTACTAGCACTAGCAGAAACCAAGTCATTTGATGCCCAATCGATAGCAAATGAGCTGCAACAGCAGCTCCAAATGAGAGGGGTAGCWGGTCTGAAGTGCGTTGCACAGACCTACGATGGTGCAGATGTCATGAGAGGATCTAAAGGAGGTGTACAGCACATGTCAGAGTGCTGTATCCAGAGGCAGTTTATGGACATTGCTATGCTCATGAGTTTAATGTGGTGTTGTGTCATACTTTGCAGGGCTATTTCGGAGGCTGCTGAGTTTTTCAGTGTCTTGGAGAATAGTGTATTCGTTTTTTCAGTAAATCCCTAGTTAACCACCACAAGTTCAAAGAAGCTAAGTCCAAACTTGGAATAGCATCAGCTGAACTTGTACAGCTCTCAAACACTCGCTGGGCTTGCCAGCTGTGCTCCATACATGCAGTCCTTGTAATGGTATGCATGAAGGGCTGTAGGAAGTCAGGTGCAGGAGAGCAGATAGTTGGTAGCAAAACGGAGCCTTTTATTTGGCGACCCAAAAGCACACGGCACAGACTAACATGAAATACAAATAAGGGTTTAACATAACCCAGCGTAACCTGCCTAACGTGCGCGTACATGAATAGATAAACAATCACTCACAAACAAACATGGGGGAACAGAGGGTTAAATAATGAACAAGTAATTGGGGAATTGAAACCAGGTGTGTAAGACAAAGACAAAAAAAATGGAAAATGAAAAGTGGATCGGCACCATCGTGCTAGAAAGCCGGTGACGTCGACCGCCGAACGCCGCCCGAACAAGGAGAGGGACCGACTTCGGCGGAAGTCGTGACAGTCCTGGACACTTTAAAACCTCTTATGGCTGAGATCGGCTAAGATCCCGTTAACGGGATCGATTTGACAATAGCCAGTGAAAGTACAGGGCGCCAAATTCAAAACAACAGAAATCTCATAGTTAAAATTCCTCAAACATAGAAGTATTTTACATCATGTTAAAGATACACTTGTTGTTAATCCCAACACAGTGTCCGATTTCAAAAAGGTTTTACAACGAAAGCCATTTTTCCAGCCAAAGAGAGGAGTTACAAAAAGCAGAAATAGAGATAAAATTAATCACTAACCTTTGATGATCTTCATCAGATGACACTCATAGGACTTCATCTTTCACAATACATGTATGTTTTGTTCGGTAAAGTTCATATTTATATCCCAAAATCTTATTTTACATTGGCGTGTTAGATTCAATAGTTCCAAAACATGCAGTGATATTGCAGAGAGCCACATGAATTCACAGAAATACTCATAATACATGTTGATGAAAATACAGCTATTATACATGAAACTTTCGATACACTTCTCCTTAATGCAACCGTTGTGTCAGATTTCAAAAAAACTTTACGGAAAAAGCATAATCTGAGAACGGAGCTCAGAGCCCAAACCAGCCAGAGAAATATCCGCCATGTTGGGTAGTCAACATTATTCATAAATAGCATTATAAATATTCACTTACCTTTGATCTTCATCAGAATGCACTCCCAGGAATCCCAGTTCCACAATGACATCCCCTCTGTCACGCCCTGAACTTAGAGATCCTTTTTATGTCTCTATTTTGGTTTGTTCAGGTTGTGAGTTGGGATGGGTATTCTACGTTCTATTATATTTCTATTCTATTGTATTTCTATGTTTTGGCCGGGTAGGGTTCTCAATCAGGGACAGCTGTCTATCGTTGTCTCTGATTGAGAACTATACTTAGGTAGCCCTTTTTCCCACCTGTCTTTGTGGGAAGTTGACTTTGTTTATGGCACGTAGCCTTTAGCTTCACGGTTTGTTTTGTAGTGTTTATTGTTTTGTCGCCGTTTTTTCAAATAAAAAGAAAATGTGCGCTCACCACGCTGTGCCTTGGTCCTCTGCTTTCAACGGCCGTGACACTCCCAGGAATCGCAGTTCCACAATAAATGCTTGTTTTGTTCGATAATGTCCATCATTTATGTCCATTTATGTCCAATATCTTATTTTGTTAGGGCGTTTGGTAAACAATCCAAAAGCGCAATCTGGTCCATTCGGACGAAACGTTCAAAAAGTTATATTACAGGTCGAAGAAACTTGTCAAATTAAGTATAGAATCAATCTTTAGGATGTTTTTATCATAAAAGTTCAATAATGTTCCAACCGGAGAATTCCATTGTCTGTAGAAATGCACTGGAACGAGAGCAACCTCTCAAGTGAAAGCGCGTGACTGAGAACGAGGCTGTAGGCAGACCCCTTAGTAAAACAGCTCCCATCCCATCCTTCACATGAGCAGCCTGAAACCACATTCTAAAGACGATTGACATCTAGTGGAAGGCTTTGGAAGTGAAAATTAACCCATATCCCACTGTGTATTCAATAGGGGTGAGTTCAAAAACTACAAACCTCAGATTTCCCACTTCCTGTTTAGATTTTTTTCTCTGTTTTTTGCCTGCCATATGAGTTATGTTATACTCACAGACATCATTCAAACAGTTTTAGAAACTTCAGAGTTTTTTCTATCTAATAGTAATAATAATGATAGTAGGAATAATTGTAATAATAATAATAGTAGTAATAGTGGTAGTAGTAATAATAGTTATAATAATAAGAAAAGTTATAATAATAAACAGTATGTTACTATGTGTGTGGTTGTTGGTGTGTGTGTGTGTGTGTGTGTGTGTGTGGTGTGTTTGGTTGTTAGTGGGAGTGTGGGTGTGTGGATGCTAGTGTGGGCGTAATAGGTGGATATACATGTAAACAAGAAAATGTTAAAAATGTCTACTATTGGAATTAACACACAACCCTCGGGGACATAGCTCTCGGCATACCCCTATCCACCATCACAGTCCACAACATCCTAGCAAAACCCAAGCCTACTTCAAGGTAACTGCACTCACTGTTGCCCCTAGTGGCTGGTTTCCACGTCATCTCCSGACGTCCTCAGACATGGATGGACGTCGAATACTGACTTTTTTTCACGGCTGACCTGGCTGTAATATAACGTGTTGTTGCAGGTTTTTATTGCATATTTGTAATTACCAAAGTTCGCAAAAGAGTGATCAAAATAAGATCCTACACRTGTAGACCTACAGACCCATAAATCCACACTGCACAGCAGGTGCCAAGGTCTGTCTGAACCAAGCCTCAATATCTAGACACCTACATATGTGTGTCTGTTTGTGTATCTGTGTGTTTGTGTGTCTGTGTGTGTGTGTGTGTGTGTGTGTGTGTGTGTGTGTATGTGTGTGTGTGTATCTGTGTGTGTGTGTAGCCTACTCTCCTGTTCACATAATTGGAGCTGAGAGAGGCTTCTCCACTCTGCACTGAGCTCAGAGATATATTTATAACTGTAAAGTTCAACCTGACATCTTTTTTTTTTTACTAAGCTCTGACGTTCTGCTTTCAAATAGTTATCTGTCGTTCTCTCTCTCTCTCTCTCTCTCTCTCTCTCTCTTTCTCGTCACTTCTTCGTTTCTCCTCTCCCCCCCTCTCTCCCCCTCCCCCCTCTAACTCTCATTCTCTCCCCCACATCCTCTCTCTCTCTCTCCCCCTCCCTCACTCTCCTCTCCTCTCTCTCTCTCTCTTTCTCAGCTCTTTCTCCGCTTTCTCCCCCCCTCTCCCCCCCCCTCTCTCTCCCCCCCTCTTCTCCCCCCTCTCTCTTGGTCTCTCTCTCTCTCATCCCCCTCCCTCCCCCTCTCTATCTCTACTCTCCCCCCCTCTCTCTGGTCTTCTCTTCTCTCTCTCTCCCTCATGTCATGCAGAGAGGCTCAGCAATCTAAAGTGTGAGAGTCTCTAACAGAGAGGGTCTGTGTCCCAAATGGCACAAAATGTCCTATATAGTGCACTACTTTTTAACAGGACTCCTCTACTTCTGGTAGTTCACTATGTAGGAGATAGGGATGCCATTTCAGGACACAGACAGAGAGATTTACTTTGCAGAGAAGAGAAGAAGAAGACTCACCCGTTTGAAAACATCTCAAAGTTTCACTGCCTGTCGACAGGACAGGGGTTGATTTCTCCCGGCTGACGTTCATTGTTTTGAGGATTTAAAAAAAATGGAAAGGATGGTATGGCTGCTTACAAGCTTTCACAAGATGGTAGTGTTCATTTGAACGTCTTTGTTATTTTTTTCACAATCAGCACCTATAAGCTATCATCTCCATGTAGCTATGGGGCCATATCATACAGCACTCTTATGAAGGCTTTACATGAAGTCTTTCAATGTCAGAACAGTTCAATTATATATATAGGTATTTTTATATAACGACATAGTGTTTACCATAAGAGGAAAAGGGATACAAAATGACCATAGCAGTAAGATTAATATTAACAGTAGTATCTCTAATATATTAAACCTTTTCCTGCTACCCCTGGGGGGGGTAATCTCTGAACCTCTATAGCTAAATGCTCTGTCTCATACCACTGCTAAAATAATTGAATAATTGATGACACTTTGCATCCATTTTGTCTTAATCAGATGCTTTGAAGAAAAAGCGAGTGGGAGAGAGAGGGAGAGAGTGGGTGTGAGAGAGAAAAAGAGAGAGAGTTAGAGTGGGAGCGAGTGAGAGAGGGGAGAGAGGAGAAATAGGAAGAAAGACAGAGAGAGAGACAGAGAGACAGAGAGCCAGAGACAGAGACAGGTAGAGCGGTAGAGAGGTAGAGAGAGAGACAGAGACAGAGAGAGGTAGAGAGAGACAGAGAGAGGTAGAGAGAGNAGACAGACAGACAGACAGACAGACAGACAGACAGACAGACAGACAGACAGACAGACAGACAGACAGACAGACAGGAAGAGCCAGACAGACAGGAAGAGCCAGACAGACAGACAGACAGAGAAATAGGAAGAGCGAGAGAGACAGACAGACAGACAGAGAAATAGGAGAGCGAGAGAGACAGAGAGAGAGCTCCTTGGAAATAATAGCCCTGCTGTGGCAAATCCTTCAGTCGACTCCATTTTCTAAATCCATTCTAATCTGTCACGGAGCTTCTAGGGAATACAGGAAAATAAAAGCTCTGACAGAACATGGCTAGTGTGTGTGTGGGGTGGGGGGGAGGCAGGGTAAGTGTGTGTGTGTTTGACCCAACCCAATTCACAAACAACAAACAACCAGGGCCAGAAACCTTTCAAAGAAACAGACACAATTATTTTACCACCTACCAAGAAGGTCTTGGCTTTAACAAACCAGCTCTGCTCAGCGTCCATCAGGATCACCCTCTCTCTAACGCCGCTGAGGCCGTTAACACCAGCTCTAAGCACTCCTTGTGTGTGTGTGTGTGTGTGTCTGTGTGTGTGTGTGTGTGTGTGTGTGTGTGTGTCTGTGTGTGTGTGTGTGTTTGTCTGTCTTCGTGTGTGTCACGCTGCTAAGCTAGGTCACAACGCTGCTCCTCCTTTCATCTATGCATGTCACAACTCATCAGTCTGACAACAGCTGATAAGCTCCCAGCCATCCAGGACGTTCAATTCAGGCAGTGTCTGAGAATCCGAGACATGGACTGTTCTCCATGCTCGTGTCCGGCAGGCATTATTATAAGTATTGCTACTATTACTATTATTATTATTATTATTACTATTATTATTATTATTATTATTATTATTATTATTATTATTATTATTATTATTATTACTATTAATAGTATTACTAATTTTACTAGTATTATTATTATTATTATTACTAGTATTACTACAATATTATTACTATTATTACTACAAATATTATTACTATTATTATTATTACTAGTGGTATTATTATTATTATTAATATTATTATTGCTATTATTACTATTATTATTACTATAATTATAGTATTATTATTATTATTATTATTACTATTATTATTACTATAATTTTATAACAATTATTATTATTATTACTATAATTATATTACTATTATTATTATTACTATTATTATTGCTATTATTATTATTATTATTACTATAATTATATTACTATTATTATTATTATTACTATTATTATTATTACTATTATTATATTACTATTATTATTATTACTATTATTATTATTTTATTATTATTATAATTATATTATTATTACTAGTATTATATTACTATTATTATTATTACTATTATTATTACTATTATTATATTACTATTATTATTATTATTACTATTATTATTATTACTATTATTAT
>NW_019943621.1:85965-99404 GCF_002910315.2 Salvelinus sp. IW2-2015
TCATTGTATTACTTACTTATTATTATTATGATACTATTTAGTATTACTGATAATCCTGTCAATCGTATAATTATTAGATAATTATTGTATATATTACTATAATTGATTACCCGTATAATTATTTCATTAACTGACTATTATTATATTATATTATTGTATTAGTATACTAACTTACTTTATATTACTTGATTATTATTATTACTATTATTATCTGCCGTTTCTTAATTACTATTACCTATTATTATTATTCAATTACTTTCTATCATTAATTACGTAGTAACAATATATTATGTAAGCATCGATTATTTATCCTATTTATTATTACCTACTTCATTGAACTACCTATTATTATTGACTATTATTATTACCTATAATATTACCCTATATTATACCTATAATTGTGAATTACAAATATACCATTCTTACTTACTATAATCTCTATTTATTATTACTATCTAAATTATATGATCTATATATTAGTTCATTAACTGACACTGTATATATTACTATTTTATTCTTAGTCACTATTACGCTGTTTATCTTTATTGCTTATTATAAGTCTCATGTTCACTCCACGGTCTGGGTGCCATCCGTCTGAGTTCAATTCCTGCGGTATAGTCTAAAGTAATTACTGGATATACTATTCATTATTGACTCTCGAGTCTATCTTAGTATATCGTTATTTAGCGGTGATATGTATTCTGATACTTGCATTTCCTACTTATCTACTATATTCTGAACCCTATAATTATTATTGGTAATTACTATTATTATTATTGTATCCAGTATCTATACATAATCTTCGACTTAGACATGACTGTGAATGTCTTGAAATGTATCAACCGAGTCACGGATAAGTTTTAGAAACTTTAGTCACTATTATTATTTCTTATTCCCTAATATTAATATCTATATCAAAGACCCATGGAAACTTGAATTATATAATTACTAACCTATATATGAGTTATTATTATTATTATTTTGTGTTACGCGTCTGACCATATTATAAAATTAAACACGAATAAAACATTATTATACTGATTCTTACTTAGGAAAATGTAAACCTTATAATATGTAAGCGTGAGTCTTATTACCTATTATTCAGGTGTCCAAGTTCATTAAAGGGAGTATTCTTATTATTGTTATGTATTTTATATATGTGATAAGATGAAATACTAATTGATGTTAATTGGAGTCCAAGGTATTAGTATTGTGATTAATTACAGCTCATTTATTCAAATGTATATCTCAACCATCATTGATCTGTGTTATTGTGATTATTATTGCCTACTATTCAGTGCAAGCATGTACTTCCGTATTAGTTATATGATTTCTATACAGGCATGTACGCCCTCAAATTAATACTGGAATACGTGTATTCACCATTATTATCCCTAGACGTGAAATCTCACTTAGCGTTAGTGTACTTTGTGCTCAGTAAATGAATCTATGTGATATGTTATCGAGCTGCTATATATTCACGAATTATGCATCTCGGAGCAAGAGTGTTATTATTGCGAGTAACGCAGTAGTGGAGCCGTTGAATTACTTGGAGAGTATAGACTTAGTAAGTAGTTGATGTGATATGGTACACGATGTGAGTATTACGTCACATGCTAGACGTGAACATACCATTACCCCTAAACTTTTACTTACTTTAACTAATATCCATCTGATTATTTTGGTTTTTTATTCTTATGTCCTCCACTATCGTAACTAGTATAGTTTGTTTACATTTTTATTTACATATAGTATTCCACTTATCTGTTATTCTTAGGCGATATCCAATCTTCAAGGAGGTTGTGGACTGATCACCTATACCAGACATTTCCTGATGTCTGCTTTTTTACCTTGCCTTTCGCTGCCACCGGCCATTGCAAACATCCCCTCGTTCTCCCCTCAAAAAAAACTTTCGTGCATTGACCAAATCTTTCTACGCAGGGTTGCTCACGAAACCAGGTCTGTCCAAGCTCCATATACATCTTGCATGCCCACGCTTCGTGGAGATTCAAGACAAGCCGTGGATCTATGCCCCGATGGCCAAATGAACTCAAATAGGTAATTAGAAGATCCCACCTGCTTCGCCGCGAGAGGTCTCACGATCCACACATAGCCTCTTGCCTTAACGACGTCATGTGAGACGGCCCTTCCCAGATGTCACACAGTCTTACAATGAGATATTCTGACCCGGAGGCGATAATCTAACTCAGTAGAATGAATATGCGGAGAAATGGATTAATTCATTAAATAAGTAAGCGATCATATCCGATAGAACCTCAAATTTTTGTTAGATGTCGGTGGGAGAATTATTATTGGTTTCATCTATTACAATAGTGTCAGTCAAGTAGCTGTGGACCTCAAAAACGTTAAGTAATAATTATGCCCGGAAATGAGAAATATTGACACTTGAATACTAATTATTATTAATATTAGTATTATTATTACTAGTATTATTAATATTCTTATTACTGMTATTATTATTATTGCTACTATTAGTAGTATTACTATTGTTATTATTAGCATTACTATTAATACTACTATTACTTACTATTACTACTATTACTACCATTAGTATTGTTATCGCTGCTATTATTATTACGATTGTCATTACAAATATTATTGCTACTATTATTAGTATTACTAATATTAGTAATACTTGTTATTACAATTATTATTACTACTATTACTATTACAATTATTATTACTACTATTATTTATATTTATATTATTACTAATATTATGTTTACTATTAATATTATTATTATTATTAGTACTGTTATTTTTATTATTACTATTTTTACTGTTATTATTACTATTACTAGTACTAGTACCTAGTGGTTCGAGCGTTGGACTAGTAACCAAAAGGTGGCAACATCGAATCCCAAGTTGACAAGGTAAAAATCTGTCGTTCTGCCCCTGAATAAGGCAGTAAACCCACTGTTCCTCCGCCATCATTGAAAATAAAAATGTGTTCTCATCTACCTTGTCTACTTAAATAAAAGTAAAAAAAATAAGAAGAATAAAAGTTGTAGTAGTACAACACTAAAACTTGAAGGGTGAAAGAGTATCACCAAGGTTACCTCATACACAGGTTTGCTCCAAGCTACAAAGATGTGTTGTGTTTTTTTTTTTTCAAGTGACCCGAGGAGTCACTAACAACCTGCATCACCCTAGGATGGAGACACCATATGACACCGAAAGACACCCCAAGACACTCCAAGACACCCCAAGACACCCCAAGACACGAAAACGACACTCAACAACACTCAAAGACACCCTAAAACACCCTCGACATCTAAGATGAGTTTCCTGTCATGAATTATAACCCATACATAAAATGACTGGAAGTCGCTTTTGATAAAAGCGTCTGCTAAATGGCATATATGATATTATTATTATTGTTATTATTAGTAGTAGTATTATTGTTATTATTATTGTTATTATTATTAGCATTAGAAGTTGGAATGGCATTTTTCCTCTCCCTCTCTCTGTCTCTGCCTATCTCCCTCTATGCTCTCTCTAGCATTAGCATTACCTCTCAGTGTGCGTGTGTTCGTCTGTCCTTGTGTGTGTGTGTGTGTGTGTTTGTGTGTGTGTGTGTGTGTGTGTGTTTGTGTGTGAGGCAGAGCAGGGGAGCCGTGGGGGGGGGTCCTACCTCACTAGATGAACACAGATAAGATTAGATGCATCTTCTGATTGGAACGTGGAGGTAATTAAGATCAGACAGCAAGGAGAGATCATTGGAGATACAACATCTGTAAGTGAGAGAAGAGCCACTTATTTGAGAAAAGGAAAAAAAAAGGGGGGGGGGGGGGAAAAAACAAAGAAAAAAAGGAAAAAGACGGAGAGAGGGGGGGAGTGAAAGACAATAGACAAGGACAGAGGGGGAGAGAAGAGTGAGATAGACAGAGAGCGAGAGGGGGGGAGAAAAAGACAGATAGACCAAGAGACAAAGGTGGAGGAAGAAGGGGAATAGGCAGAGACAGAGGGAGGGGGGGGAGTGAAAGACGAATAGACAAAGAGACAAGAAGGGGGAGGAGAGAGAGGGAGATCGGGCAGAGGACAGAGGAGGGAGAGGGGGCAATAGAGAGCGAGAGGAGGGGGGAGTGGAAAGAACAGATAGACAAAGAGACACGAAGGGGGAGAGAGAGGGAGATAGCAGAGAGAGGGAGAGGGGGGAAAAGTGAAAGACAGATAGACAGAGACAGAGAGAAGGGGTGGGGCAACAGAGAGTCGAGAGGGGGGGAGTGAAAGACAGATTAGACAAAGATATAGAATGGGGAAAGAGAGAGAAGAGAAGAATAGGCAGAGACAGAGAGAGAAGGCGGCAAACAGAGAGCTGAGAGATGGGGGGAAAGTGAGACAGATAGAAAAGAGATAGAAGGGGGGAGAAGAGAGAGGGAGAGGAAACATTCCTTGAGAAGCATTTGAAAGCAGAACATCAGAGAGAGACAGAGCAAGAGAGATAGCGAGAGAGAGAGATATCGAGAAGATAGCGATGAGAGGAGAGAGAGAGAGAGAGAGGAAGGGAGAGAGAGGAGAGCCTGCGATAGAGAGGAGAGAGAGAGAGAGAGCGAGAGAGGAGTGTAATTGCTGAGGAATTGCTAAACACCTTTTGGTCATACATCGCTAATGGCAGAAGAGCAACCTGTTGCCATGGTGACAACAAGGAAGCAATATGTTAAAACTGTTGGGAAATGTAACTGAAATATTTAAAATAAAAATGTCACAAACTGTTCTTCTGAGAAGCAAACAAATGGGAGTTTTTATAAAAAATATTTTTCCCAGACCAATGACTGTATATATGAATGGACGAAAGCCATCGATCACGTGACACCATTCATTCCTATGTGAAGACTCAACAGCATATTGAAACTAAAAGAAGTCGTTTAAGACATAACATGTGCACTCGGAGCTACTCTAGGAGCTTTGCAGGTTAGCTCAGTGCTGCCCCCTCTCATTGAGTTAATCCAGTGGAAGGCCGACCGGGGTACTGCAGGCTTCCATTAGCAATGAAATGATCCTTCCAACTTTTTCTGTGTCTGATTTTATAAATGAATAGGTTCAAGTACATGTATCTGGTTTATTAGAAACAATAATTGTTACCCTGATTGTTTTAAAATGTTTTCTTTATTTACACAACGATTCACCATGAAGATTCACCATGCAGTTTTTCCATTCACAATAATAATGGGGGATCCCGTTTTGCCTGCAGTACCACAGTCGGCCTTGAACTTCGGTGGCTACAATGAGAGGTAGCAGTCGTTCTTCCCTGTGTCAGACCAGTCTGGGGCTATAGATGTCCAGGGGGTTAGTTTGTCTGACCAGGTGTCCTGAGTTGTTCCCTAGTCCAGATATAGTGCACTACTATTAACCAGGACCCAATAGGACTGAAAAGTAGCGCACTATATAGGGAACAGGGCTCTGGTCTATAGTAGTGCACTATATAGGGAATACGGCTCTGGTCTATAGTAGTGCACTATAATAGGGAATAGGGCTCTGGTCTATAGTAGTGCACTATATAGGGAATATGGCTCTGGTCTATAGTAGTGCACTATATAGGGAATATGGCTCTGGTCTATAGTAGTGCACTATATAGGGAATACGGCTCTGGTCTATAGTAGTGCACTATATAGGGAATAGGGTTCTGGTCTAAAGTAGTGCACTATCTGGGATGTAGTCTGTAGTCTGGGATGCAGTCTGCAGTCTGGGATGTAGTCTGTAGTCTGGGATGCAGTCTGGGATGTAGTCTGTAGTCTGGGATGTAGTCTGTAGTTTCTGTGGATGTTAGTTAGACTGTAGGTCTGGAATGGCTATGTCTGTAGTTTGTGATTTAGTCTGTAGTCACGTGGGATGAAGTCTGTAGTCTGTAGTCTGGGATGGGGTGTGAGTTAGATGTACTGTTATGCTGGGATGTAGTCTGGGTGTTAGTCTGTAGTCTGGGATGCCAGTCTGTAGTCCTGTGAATTTATAGTCTGTAAGTCTGGGAATGTAGCTGGGTGTAGTCATGTAGTCTGTGATTTAGTCTGTATCCTGGGATGTAGTCTGGGATGTAGTTCTGTATAGTCTGTGGATTTTAGTCCTGTAGTTGATGGTAGTGGTATCGTCTGGGATGTCAGTCTGATAGTCTGGGATGACAGTCTGTAGTCTGGGATGCAGTCTGTAGTCTTGTGGATTTAGTCTGTAGTCCTGGAATGTAGTCTTAGTGGTATGCAGTCGTAGTCTGGGGATGCAGTCTGATAGTCTGGGATGCAGTCTGTAGTCTGGGATGTAGTTTGTAGTCTGGGATGTAGTCTGTAGTCTGGGATGTCGTCTGGGATGTAGTCTGTAGTCTTGTGATTTAGTCTTGTAGTCTGTGTGATGTAGTCTGGGGTGTAGTCTGGGATGTCGTCTGTAGTTTGGGATGTAGTCTGAGATTAGTCTGAGTCTGTGATTTAGTCTGTAGTCTGGGTGTAGTTGTAATTCTGGGATGCCAGTCTAGTAGTCGGATGTAGTCTTGGGATGTAGTCTGTAGTCTGGGATGTATTCTGTAGTCTGGGGTGTAGTCTGTAGTCTGGGATGCAGTCTGTAGTCTGGGATGTAGTCCTTGGGATTGTATGTCTGTATCTGGATGTATTCTGTATCTGGGATGTAGTCTGTAGTCTGGGATGTAGTCTTAGCCTGGATGCAGTCTGTAGTCTGGATGTAGTCTGTAGTCTGGTATGTAGTCTATAGTACCTGGAGCAGTCTGTAGTCTGGGATGCAGTCTGTAGTCTGGGAATTGTGAATCTTGTTCTGAGATTAGTCTGTAGTCTGGGATGGTATTCTTTAGTCTGGGATGCAGTCTGGATGTAGTCTGTAGTCTGAGATGTAGTTCTGTAGTCTGGATGTAGTCTGTAGTCTGGGATGACAGTCTGTAGTCTGGGATGTAGTCTGTAGTCTGGATGCAGCTCTGTAGTGGGATGCAGTCTGGGATGTATTCTGATAGTCTGGGATGTAGTCTGTTAGTCTGGGATGTATTCTGTAGTCTGGGATTTTTCTGTATCTGGGAGTAGTTGGGATGTATTCTGTAGTCTGGGATGTAGGTCTGGGTATGTATTCTGTAGTCTGGGATGTAGTCTGTAGTCTGGGATGTAGTCTGTAGTCTGGATGTAGTCTGTAGTCTGGGATGTCGTCTGGGGTGTAGTCTGGATGTCGTCTGTAGTTTGGGATGTAGTCTGAAGATGTAGTCCTGTAGTCTGTGATTTTAGTCTGTAGTCTGGGGTGTAGTCTGTAGTCTGGGATGCAGTCTGTAGTCTGGGATGTAGTCTGGGATGTATTCTGTAGTCTGGGATGTATTTGTAGTCTGGGATGTAGTCTGTAGTCTGGGATGTAGTCTATAACCTGGATGCAGTCTGTAGTCTGGATGTAGTCTGTAGTCTGGTATGTAGTCTATTAGTCTGGGATGCAGTCTTAGTCGGGATGAGTCTGGTAGTCTGGGATGCAGTCTGTAGTCTGGGATGCAGTCTGGGATCAATCTGGTATTCTGTAGTCTGGGATGTATTCTGTAGTCTGGGATGGAGTCTGGGATGTAGTCTGTAGTCTGGGATGCATGTCTGTAGTTCTGGGATGTGCTAAGTCTGGATGTAGTCTGGATGTATTCTGATAGTCGGTAGATTCTGTAGTAGGTCAAGTCTGGGTAGTTAGTTCTGTAGTCTGGATGTAGTCTGCAGTCTGGGATGCAGCTGTGTGTGTCTGTGTCTGGGATGTAGTTCTGTAGTCTGGATGCAGTCTGGTATGTCTGGGATGTAGTCTAATAGTCTGGATGTAGTCTGGATGTAGTCTGGGATGACAGTCTGTAGTCTGGGATGTAGTCTGGGATGTAGTTCTGTAGTCTGGATGTAGTCTGGGATGTAGTCTGTAGTCTGGGATGCAGTCTGCAGTCTGGGATGTAGTGCTGGATGTAGTCTGTAGTCTGGGATGTAGTCAGGGATTAGTCTGGGATGTAGTCTGTAGTCTGGATGTAGTCAGGGATGTAAGTCTGGGATGTAGTCAGGGATGTAGTCTGGGATGTAGTCTATAGTCTGGGATGCAGTCTGTAGTCTGGGATGTAGTCAGGGATGTAGTCTGGTATGTAGTCTACATTATGGGATGTAGTCTGTAGTCTGAAGTCTGGATGTAGTTTATAGTCTGGATGCAGTCTGCAGTCTGGATGTTCTGGGATGTTAGTCTGTAGTCTGGGATGCAGTCTGTAGTCTGGATGTAGTCAGGATGTAGTTCTGGTATGTAGTCTACATTATGGGATGTAGTCTGTAGTCCTGAAGTCTGGGATGTAGTTTATAGTCTGGGATGCAGTCTGCAGTCTGGGATGTCTGGGATGTAGTTTGTAGTCTGGGATGCAGTCTGTAGTCTGGGATGCAGTCTGTAGTCTGGGATGCAGTCTGTAGTCTGGGATGCAGTCTGCAGTCTGGGATGTCTGGGATGTTAGTCTGTAGTCTGGATGCAGTCTGTAGTCTGGGATGCAGTCTGTAGTCTGGGATGCAGTCTGCAGTCTGGGATGTCTGGGATGTAGTCTGTAGTCTGGGATGTAGTCTGTAGTCTGGGATGTTGTCTGTAGTCTGGGATGTAGTTTATAGTCTGGGATGTATCTGCCAGTCTGGGATGTCTGGGATGTAGTTCTGGAGTCTGGAGTGTCTGTAGTCTGGGATGTAGTCTGGGATGTCTGCAGTGTGGGATGTCTGCAGTGTGGGATGTCTGCAGTCTGCGATGTCTGCAGTGTCGGGATGTTGCAGGAGTCTGCAGGATGTCTGCAGTGTGGGATGTCTGCAGTGTGGGATGTCTGCAGTGTGGGATGTCTGCAGTGTGGGATGTCTGCAGTGTGGGATGTCTGCAGTGTGGGATGTCTGCAGTGTGGGATGGTCTGCAGTGTGGGAATGTCTGCAGTGTGGGATGTCTGCAGTCTGGGATCCTGCAGTGTGTGGCATGTTTTGCAGTGTGGGATGTTTGCAGTGTGGGATGTCTGCAGTGTGGGATGTCTGCAGTGTGGGATGTCTGCAGTGTGGGATGTCTGCAGTGTGGGATGTCTGCAGTGTGGGATGTCTGCAGTCTGGGATGTCTGCAGTGTGGGATGTTTGCAGTGTGGGATGTCTGCAGTGTGGGATGTCTGCAGTGTGGGATGTCTGCAGTGTGAGTCACAGCCAGCCAGAACCATCTCGTCTTTGGGGACCAAAACAACCTGCTCTTAATTTGTCCATGAACATACTGCTCTCCCTTGGCAGAATACTGAACACGTCAGGAACCAGCAGGCTCACCCTCTCCAGGCTCCAATCTCTCCACCCCAGCTCTCAATTTCCCTGTTTCATTTTGGCTGAAATACTGTAGAGCACAGTGCAGTAATGAACAGAGAAACAGAGAGAAGGCTTTATGAAGGAGAGCCCTTCTAAGGAAATCAATAACGCTCTGTTTCGTGGAGAGATGTGTGTTTGCCTTCACAGGAAGTAGACAAAACATTAGGACCCCCTTGGGAATCTGGAAGAACTTGACATTTTTCCAGCTTTTTCCGATTCCGTCTTTCTATTGCAAATGTTGTTGTTTTTTTACACTTGCTCATTGTCTGTTCTGTTGTTTCTTCAGTTTGATATTCAGATATCCTCGAGCTGCAATAATATTGTCTTTGAATCCTACAGTCTCAACATCAGGGCACAGAGTGTGCATGTCCTCTTCTCTGAGGTTATACGGTTCGACTCAGCCTCATTCTGAAAAGTAGTGCACTTTGTAGGGAACTATTTGGGATGGATTCATCGACTCTCCGTGTCGGATCTTTTATCTAGTGTACGGGACAGCAGAATTGAGCGGGAGACATTGGTTCTCCATGTTGTCTTGTTGTAATGTAGTGCTGTTGTATAGTTGTGTACCTGTGTACTGGCAGGGTTGGGGAGTAACGGATTACATGCAATCCGTTACATGTAAGGGATTACAAAAAAACGGTAACTGTAATCCGTTACGTTTTACCAGCTAAAATATTGTAATCAGATTACAGATACTTTTGAAAAACTAGATGATTACATCGAGGATTACTTTTAAATTCAGAAAGGASGTTTTTCCCKCAAAAAATCTTTGACACTTCTSTGTTTTCTCAAATCAGCATTGAAAAAATGTGAAAGTTTGTTCCACCTGAGCGAGTCTGACCACCAATCAGAGACCACTATGATGACACACCAAATGTGTTTGAATGATCACGGGAAAAGAGCCAGAAGAGGCTTTTGTGGGCTACATTCCAAGCTATGTCTTCCAATGGTGTGACTGCTGTCGGCATCCAAACATTATCCAACTTGAATAAACGCTTGGAGGTAAAGGATGACAGCAGTGGTGTAGCCTACGGCAATACGGATATCACTTATTATTGATCATCTCTGTAGAGCTTTGATGTGAATCACACTGCTGCTCTCTCATTTAACTATTATTACTGATAACTACATTGATGTGAATCCCACTGCTGCTCTGTCATTTAACTATTATTACTGATAACTACATTGATGTGAATCACACTGCTGCTCTCTCATTTAGTTTTTTGCGACTTAAGGATTGTGGTTGTTGTGGATGGCTGTTCACAAATCTAAATGTGTATTTGAACGTAGTAATGGRTGAATTCAAGAAGTTTAAGCTGCCTATCAATCATTATTTTTGAAACCAATGGACAGCCAGTGACAAAATGTGCTCTTGCAACAGCTGTACAGTGCGGATCCCAGCCTATGGAATAAAAGTGAGGCTTTTCTTGCTCAATCTAATTCATGCTGATAAAAATAAATAATCCATAAACCTAGTGGACACATGCTCAAACTGTCACACTTCTGATGTACTTACAGCTGCAATCAGTGGCTGCTACATCCTTTTATGGACTTATAAATTATATATATATATATCCAGTGATTCTTGAAGAATATCATTTATAAATGCCTCATGAGTTCAGTTCAACTGTCCCACTCCATCAGAACTAAATATATACGCTTGTTTTTCTCCAATGTTTCTAAACATTGTAAATGTAAACAACATTGTAAATGTATAGCCTCTTAACATGGTTAAAAACAATCATGTTGATATCATGGATGGTCAGTCCTTACATCCATAGCTCTGTCTATTAATCTGAGAGTGGTTGAGGCCCATCCCTCAGCTTTTTACCAAAACAGAGGCGGGGTGCCTGTTTTGTTATTGTTTCATGTGTGGATTTGGCCTTTAATCAGCTGCTATCAAGATATCAAAGTGTAACCAACAAAAAGGTAAACAACAGGCCTATAGCAAATGCAGCAAATGCAGCATATGGCATTTATTTTTCACATGTAAATAGCACTTTTCAGTAGTGCTCAAAGCATGCCATTACATTTTTCAACTCGAATCAATGAGCCCAATCAGTCCTCCATGACAACAAGTTCATAAACAACAGAGTAGGACTGGCTAGTAATTCTTTCATTTTGAGGTTATGCTTGGGTGAAACAATTTGGCTAATCTACACTTCCAAGTCCTTTTTTTTAAGATCAAGGGGTATAACATTTATTGGAATGACGACAGACTTTGMTTTTTAATGTAAAGATGTTTATTTTTTATTTTACTAGTCGGCAAGTCAGTTGAAAATAAATTCTTATTTACAATGGCGGCCTACACCGACGAAGCTGGGCCAATTGTATGCAACCCTATGGGACTCCCAATCTCAGCCAGTTGTGATACAGCCTGGATTCAAACCAGGGTGTCTGTAGTGACGCCTCAAGCACTGAGATGCAGTGACAGCTGCGCCACTCGGGAGCCCCTAGACATAATTTAATCGTATTATTATATGTCGTAGAAAGCGATGGGTTAGAAGAAGCCTACATAATCAACACATAAAGTAAAATGTAACATCCATATATGGCCAGCTATGTAAACTTTAACATTGATTTATCCTGCAATAGATGTGGTTCAATTGGTAACATACATTTTATGTCTTCTTCTAATGCCTCTTAAGGGGAAAGTAATCTAAAAGTAACTGAATGTAATCAGATTACATTACTGAGTTTGGGAAATCCAAAAGTTACGTTACTGATTACAATTTTGGACAGGTAACTAGTAACTGTAACGGATTACATTTAGAAGGTTACCCACCCAACCCTGTGTACTGGTATTACCATACAGATGTCCTTAATGGCACGCGATTCCCTATACACTGAGTGTACAAAATATTAGGAACACCTTCGTAATATTGATTTGCTCCCCTTTTTGCCACCAGCCTCAATTTTATGTGGCATGGACTCTACAACGTGTCAAAGAATTTCCACAGGGACGCTGGCCCACAGCTGTGTCAAGTTGGCTGGATGACCTTTGGGTTTTGGGCCAATCTTGATGCACACGGGAAACTGTTGAGCGTGAAAAACGTGTGTGCCTGGCACCTGTTCCTAATGTTTTGTACAGTCATAATACCAGGTGTTCCTAATGTTTTGTACAGTCAGTAAGACCAGGTGTTCCTAATGTTTTGTACAGTCAGTAATACCAGGTGTTCCTAATGTTTTGTACAGTCAGAAGACCAGGTGTTCCTATGTTTGTACAGTCAGTAAGACCAGGTGTCTCTAATGTTTTGTACAATCCAGTAAAGACACCAGGATGTTCCTACAGTCAGTCAAGATCAGGTCGCTTTCGTCAATGTTCTAATGTACAGATCCACCAGTAAGACCAAGGTGTTCTAAATGTTCTGTACAGTCAGTAAGACCAGGTGTTCCTAATGTTTTGTACAGTCAGTAAGACCAGGTGTTCCTAATGTTTTGTACAGTCCGCGTATATCRTCTATGGGTTCTGGTCAAAAGTCGGGAATACGGTGTCATTTGGGAAACACATTTGTCTCTCCATGTTGTCTTGGTGTAGTGCTGGGGTATACCTGTACACTGGTATTACCATATATATTGGCTGTCTCAAAAGGCACCCTATCCCCTACATATATACATATATATACTGTATATATAATGTACATTGCATGGGTTCTCAACTCTGACCCTACGAAGTCCGAAGCCTGATGATTTTCTGCTCTACATGATACTTAATTGGTGTCCCAGGTCTAAATCAGTCCCTGTTAAAGAGGGGAACAATGATAAAATACAGTGGAGGTGGCTTCGATGTCCAGAGTTGAGGGTTGAGGGTTACATACATATGTTAAAGAGAATAAGGTTCCATTTGAAACACAGTCATTGGCTTTCAGTCTGCACGACGTACCTGTGTACTGCTGAGGTATAGTGTTGTACCAGTGTACTGGTATTACCATATAGATTGGCTGTCCTGTCCTGGCTGTCTTTTCCATTCGGATGGAATGAAGGTGATGGAATGATGGTGATGGAATGATGGTGATGGAATGATGTTGATGGAATGGTGGTGATGGAATGAAGGTGATGGAATGAAGGTGATGGAATGATGGTGATGGAATGATGGTGATGGAATGATGGTGATGGAATGGTGGTGATGGTGAT
>NW_019943621.1:105871-113588 GCF_002910315.2 Salvelinus sp. IW2-2015
CTGATGGTGATGGAATGGTGGTGATGGTGATGGAACTGGTGGAGTGGTGATGGATGCTATAGGTGATGGAATGGTGGTGATGGAATGGGGTGATGGTGATGGAATGATGGTGATGGAATGATGGTGAATAGTAATGGTGGTGGTGTGGATGGAATGATGGTGATAGAATGAATGGTGGTGGAATGGTGGTGGTGTGATGGAATGATGGTGATGGAATGGTGGTGATGGTGATGGATGATGGTGATGGAATGATGGTGATGGATGATGGTGATGGAATGGATGGTGATGGGATGGAATGGATGTGATGGAATGGTGGTGATGGAATGGTGGTGATGGAATGTGGTGATGGAATGATGGTGAATGGAATGGTGGTGATGGTGATGGAATGATGGTGATGGAATGATGGGTGATGGAATGGGTTGATGGTGTGGAATGATGGTGATGGAATGGTGGTGACTGGAATGGTGGTGATGGTGTTGGAATGAAGGTGATGGAATGGTGGTGGGGTGATGGAATAGAGGTGATGGAAGGTGGTGATGGAATGAAGTTGATGGAATGAAGGTGATGAATGGTGGATGTGTGATGGATGATGGTGATAGAATGGTGGTGGTGGTGATGGAATGATGGTGATAGAATGATGGTGAGTGGAAATGGTGGTGGTGGTGATGGAATGATGGTGATGGAATGGTGGCCGGTGGATGGTGATGGAATGATGGTGATGGAATGATGGTGATGGAATGATGGTGATGGATGGGTGGTGAATGGATGTTGGTGGATGGAATGATGGTGATGGAATGATAATGATAGTGATGGAATGATTTGTGATGGAATGATGGTGATGGAATGATGGTGATGGAATGATGGTGATGGAATGATGATGATGGTGATGGAATGATGGTGATGGAATGATGATGATGGTGATGGAATGATGGTGATGGAATGATGATGATGGTGATGCAATGATGGTGATGGAATGATGATGGTGGAATGGTTTGTTGCCATGTAGACAAGGAGAGGAGTAAGGGGCTAGAAGGCCTGAAACAAAAAGGCAGCTGGGGAAACTCACCGCTCTCCTGTGTAAGGTAATGTGGTAAAATCGCAGCATCATTGAGTGGAATGGCACAAACCTGATACCAGTGGTGTAAAGTACTTGACTAAAAATACTTTAAAACTTCGTATGGCTGCAGGGGCAGTATTGAGTAGCTTGGATGAAAAGGTGCCCAGAGTAAACGGCCAGCTCCTCAGTCTCAYTTGCTAATATATGCATATTATTATTAGTATTGGATAGAAAACACTCTAAAGTTTCCAAAACTGTCAAAATATTATCTGTGAGTATAACAGAACTGATATTGCAGGCGAAACCCTGAGGAAAATCAAACCAGGAAGTGGCTTCTATTTTGAAAACTCCATGTTCCATAGCCTGCCTTTGCTCCATTTAAAGGGATATCAACCAGATTCCTTTTCCTATCGCTTCCTCAAGGTGTCAACAGTCTTCAGACATAGTTTCAGGCTTTTATTTTGAAAAAATGAGCCAGAAAGATAACATCGCGTCAGGTGTTCCCATGAGTTTTGCTCGCGCAACAGAGTTTGGGCAGCCATTGCCTTTCCCTCTCCTACTGAAAAATACAGTTGCGGTTGATAAATTATCGATTATAAATTTTAAAAACAACCTGAGGATTGATTATAAAAAACYTTTGACATGTTTCTTTTGACATTACGCAAACTATTTGGAATTTGTCTGCGTTGTTGTGACCGCTCTTTCCTGTGGATTTCTGAACATAACGCGCCAAACAAACGGAGGTATTTTGGATATAAAAATAATCTTTATGGAACAAAAGGAACATTTATTGTGTAACTGGGAGTCTCTTGAGTGAAAACATCTGAAAATCATCAAAGGTAAGCGATTCATTTTATTGCTTTTCTGACTTTCGTGACCAAACTACTTTGCTGCTAGCTGTTCGTAATGTTTTGTCGAGCGATCGACAAACTTACACAAACGCTTGGATTGCTTTCGCTGTAAAGCATATTTTCAAAATCTGACACGACAGGTGGATTAACAAAAGCCTAAACTGTGTTTTCCTATATTGCACTTGTGGAATGAATTGCACATGAATAGAAATATTTTTTGTAATATTGTTTGAATGCAATACAGCAGTTGTTGATGACAATTATCCCGTTAACGGGATTGCAGCCATAACAAGTTAAAGTACTACTGAAGTCGTTTTTGTGGGTAACTGTACTTTAATATTTATATTTTTGACAAATTTTACTTTTACTTCACTACATTCCTAAATATTTGTTGTACTTTTTACTCCATACAGTTTCTGCTGACACTGAGAAGCACCTTCACATTTTGAAAGAGAACATCCCTGGTCATCCCTACTGTCTCTGATCTGGAGGACTCACTAAACAGAGAACATCCCTGGTCATCCCTACTGTCTCTGATCTGGAGGACTCACTAAACAGAGAACAGCCCTGGTCATCCCTACCGTCTCTGATCTGGAGGACTCACTAAACAGAGAACATCCCTGGTCATCCCTACCGTCTCTGATCTGGTGGACTCACTAAACAGAGAACATCCCTGGTCATGCCATACTGTCTCTGATCTGGAGGACTCACTAAACAGAGAACATCCCTGGTCATCCCTACTGTCTCTGATCTGGAGGACTCACTAAACAGAGAACAGCCTGGTCATCCTACGTCTCTGATCTGGAGGACTCACTAAACAGAGAACATCCCTGGTCATCCCTACGCCTCTGATCTGGAGGACTCACTAAACAGAGAACATCCCTGGTCATCCCTACGCCTCTGATCTGGAGGACTCACTAAACAGAGAACATCCCTGGTCTCCCTACCGTCTCTGATCTGGAGGACTCACTAAACAGAGAACATCCCTGGTCATCCCTACTGTCTCTGATCTGGAGGACTCACTAAACAGAGAACATCCCTGGTCATCCCTACTGTCTCTGATCTGGAGGACTCACTAAACAGAGAAACATCCTGGTCATCCCTACCGTCTCTGATCTGGAGGACTCACTAAACAGAGAACATCCTGGTCATCCCTACGTCTCTGATCTGGAGGACTCACTAAACAGAGAACATCCCTGGTCATCCCTACTGCTCTGATCTGGAGGACTCACTAAACAGAGAACATCCCTGGTCATCCCTACTCGCGATCTGGAGGACTCACTAAACAGAGAACACCTGGTCATCCTACTGCCTCTGATCTGGAGGACTCACTAAACAGAGAACATCCTGGTCATCCCTACTGTCTCTGATCTGGAGGACTCACTAAACAGAGAACATCCCTGGTCATCCCTACTGTCTCTGATCTGGAGGACTCACTAAACAGAGAACATCCCTGGTCATCCCTACTGTCTCTGATCTGGAGGACTCACTAAACAGAGAACATCCCTGGTCATCCCTACTGCCCTCTGATCTGGAGGACTCACTAACAAGAGAACCACCTGGTCATCCCTACTGTCTCTGATCTGGAGGCTCACTAAACAGAGAACATCCCTGGTCATCCCTACTGCTCTCTGATCTGGAGGACTCACTAAACAGAGAACATCCTGGTCATCCCTACCGTCTCTGATCTGGAGGACTCACTAACAGAGAACATCCCTGGTCATCCCTACTGTCTCTGATCTGGAGGACTCACTAAACAGAGAACATCCCTGGTCATCCCTACTGCCTCTGATCTGGAGGACTCACTAAACAGAGAACTACCTGGTCATCCCTACTGTCTCTGATCTGGAGGACTCACTAAACAGAGAACATCCCTGGTCATCCCTACCGCCTCTGATCTGGTGGACTCACTAAACAGAGAACATCCCTGGTCATCCCTACTGCCTCTGATCTGGAGGACTCACTAAACAGAGAACATACCTGGTCATCCCTACTGCCTCTGATCTGGAGGATCACTAAACAAGAACATCCCTGGTCATCCCTACTGCCTCTGATCTGGAGGACTCACTAAACAGAGAACATCCCTGGTCATCCCTACTGCTCTGATCTGGAGACTCACTAAACAGAGAACATCCCTGGTCATCCCTACTCGCTCTGATCTGGAGGACTCACTAAACAGAGAACATCCCTGGTCATCCCTACCGCCTCTGATCTGGAGGACTCACTAAACAGAGAACATCCCTGTCATCCTACTGTCTTGATCTGGAGGACTCACTAAACAGAGAACATCCCTGGTCATCCCTACTGCCTCTGATCTGGAGGACTCACTAAACAGAGAACATCCCTGGTCATCCCTACTGCCTCTGATCTGGAGGACTCACTAAACAGAGAACATCCCTGGTCATCCCTACTGCCTCTGATCTGGAGGACTCACTAAACAGAGAACATCCCTGGTCATCCCTACTGTCTCTGATCTGGAGGACTCACTAAACAGAGAACACCCTGGTCATCCCTACCGCTCTATCTGGGGACTCACTAAAACAGAGAACATCCCTGGTCATCCCTACTGCCTCTGATCTGGAGGACTCACTAAACAGAGAACATCCCTGGTCATCCCTACTGCCTCTGATCTGGGGACTCACTAAACAGAGAACATCCCTGGTCATCCTACCGCCTCTGATCTGGAGGACTCACTAAACAGAGAACATCCTGGTCATCCCTACTGCCTCTGATCTGGAGGACTCACTAAACAGAGAACATCCTGGTCATCCTACTGCTCTGATCTGAGGACTCACTAAACAGGAAACATCCCTGGTCATCCCTACCGCCTCTGATCTGGAGGACTCACTAAACAGAGAACATCCCTGGTCATCTCTACTGTCTGATCTGGAGGACTCACTAAACCAGAGAACATCCCTGGTCATCCCTACTGCCTCTGATCTGGAGGACTCACTAAACAGAGAACATCCCTGATCATCCTTACCGCCTCTGATCTGGTGGACTCACTAAACACAATGCTTTGTTTGTAAATGATGTCTGAGTGTTGGAATGTGCCCCTGGCTATCAGTAAATACATTTAAAAAACAAGAGACTTGTGCCGTGTTCTTTGCTTAATATAAGGAAATTGATACTGTTATTCATACTTTTAATTTAAGTATATTTTAGAACACAGCCAGACAGCTGTAGAGCATAACAGATCAGAACATAGCCAGATGCAATATCTATACAAAAGTATGTGGACACCCCTTCAAATGAGTGGATTTGGCTATTTCAGCCACACCCGTTGCTGACAGGCCAATGAAATTGAGCACACAGCCATACAATCTCCATGGCCTTGCTGAAGAGCTCAGTGACTTTCAACTTGGCACTGTCATAGGATGCCACCTTTCCACCTTTGTCAGCTTGTCAAATTTCTGCCCTGTTAGAACTGCACTGGTCTACTGTAAGTGCTGTTATTGTGAAGTGGAATTGTATAGGAGCAACAACGGCTCAGCCACAAAGTCATAGGCCACACAGTGCCAAGTGCTGAAGCGAGTAACATGTAAAAATCGTCTGTCCCCGGTTGCAACACTCACTATCGAGTTCCAAACGGCGTCTGGAAGCAACGTCAGCTCAATAACTGTTRGTYAAATGAGTTTGTATGGTGAAGCAACCGTACACAAGCCTCAGATCACCATGCGCAATGCCAAGCGTCGACTGGAGTGGCGTGAAGCTTGCTGGCTTTAGACTCTGGAGCAGTGGAAATGCGTTCTCTGAAGTGATGAATAAGGCTTCACCATCTGGCAGTGCGATGGATAAATCTGGGTTTGGCGGATGTCAAGAGAACACTACCTGCCCCAATGCATAGTGCTAACTGTAATGTTTGGTGGAGGAGGAATAATTGTGTGGGGTTGTTTTTCATGGTTCAGGCCCCTTAGTTCCAGTGAAGGGAAATCTTAATACTACAGCATATAATGACATTCTAGACGATTCTGTGCTTCTAACTTTGTGGCAACAGTTTGGGGAAGGCCGTTTCCTGTTTAAGTATGACAATGCCTCCATGCACAAAGCAAGGTCAATACAAAAWWTTTTGGTCGAGATCGGTGTGGGATAACTTGACTGGCCTGCAGAGCCCTAACCCCATCTAACACCTTTGGGATGAATTGGAACGCCGGCTGTAGAACATAACAGAACATAGCCAGATAGCTGTAGAACATAACAGAACAGAACACAGCCAGATAGCTGTAGAACATAACAGAACACAGCCAGATAGCTGTAGAACATAACAGAACAGAACACAGCCAGATAGCTGTAGAACAGAACAGAACATAGCCAGATAGTTGTAGAACATAACAGAACATAGCCAGATAGCTGTAGAACAGAACAGAACATAGCCAGATAGCTGTAGAATATAACAGAACACAGCCAGATAGTTGTAGAACATAACAGAACACAGCCAGATAGCTGTAGAACATAACAGAACAGAACACAGCCAGATAGCTGTAGAACATAACAGAACAACCTAAACATTTTTAAAGAAAAAGGCCACACCGTATCCTACATATCAATACATACACACAAACTATCCAGGTCAAATAGGGGAGAGGCGTTGTGCCGTGAGGTTGTTGCTTTATCTGTTTCTTTAAACCAGGTTTGCTGTTTATTTGAGCAATATGAGATGGAAGGAAGTTCCATGCAATAATGGGTCTAATTTAATACTATACACTTTCTTGAATTTGTTCTGAATATTGGGACTTTGAAAATACTATAATTACGCCAGAGGAGATGGTTTATTTATTTTCAGCTTTTATTCTTTCATCACATTCCCAGTGAGTCTGTCCACGGCCGTCGTACGGAGGAGACCAAGGGTGCAGCGTGGTATAATGAACACTGAACAAACGAACAAAATAACTAAAACGAAACCGTGAAGCTAATATGAGTAGTGCTGACAGGCAACTAAACATAGAGAACAAGAACCCACGACAACCAAAAGGAAAAATGTCTACCTAATATGATCCCCAATCAGAGACAACGATAAACAGCTGCCTCTGATTGGGAAACCCAGTATCAGGGCGGCCAACCATAGACATAGCAAATACCTACAAAAACCATAGACTTACAAAAAACCCTAGACAATTAAAAAACTATAACGTACCCCACCCTAGTCACATCCTGACCTAACCAAATATAAAGAAACAGAGATATCTCAGGTCTGGGCGTGACAGGGTCAGAAAGTTTACATACATTCAATTAGTATTTTGGTAGCCATTGCATTTAAATTGTTTAACTTGGTCAAACGTTCGGGTAGCCTTCCACAAGCTTACCCACATAAGTTGGGTGAATTTTGGCCCCATTCCTCCTGACAGAGCTGGTGTAACTGAGTCAGGTTTGTAGGCCTCCTTGCTCCACACACACTCTTTTCAGTTCTCCCACAATGTTCTATAGGATTGAGGTCAGGGCTTTTGTGATGGCCACTCCAATACCTGACTTTGTGGTCCTTAAGCCATTTTGCAAACAACTTCGGAAGTATGCTTGGGTCATTGTCCATTTGGAAGACCCATTTGCGGCCAAGCTTTAACTTCCTGACAGGTGTCTTGAGATGTTGCTTCAATATATCCACCAAATTTTCCATCTATTTTGTGAAGTGCATCAGTTCCTCTTGCAGCAAAGCACCCACCACAACATGATGCTGCCACCCCCGTGCTTCACGGTTGGGATGGTGTTCATCGGCTTGCAAGCCTCCCCATTTTTCTCCAAACATAACGATGGTCATTATGGCCAACAGTTCTATTTTTGTTTATCAGACTCAGAGGTATATCTCTCTCAAAGT
>NW_019943621.1:114826-137326 GCF_002910315.2 Salvelinus sp. IW2-2015
ACAGAACAATAGCCAGATAGCTTGATAGAAACAGAACAGGAACATAGCCAGATAGCTGTAGAATATAACAGAACACAGCCAGATAGTTGTAAGACATAACAGAACCAGAACCAGATAAGCTGTAGAACATAACAGAACAGAACACAGCCAGATAGTCTGTAGGAACAGAACAGAAACAGAACACCAGCCAGATAGCTGTAGAACATAACAGAAACATAGCCAGATAGCTGAGTGAACATAACAGAACATTAACCAGATAGCTGTAAACATAACAGAACTAGCCAGATAGCTGTAGAACATACAGAACACAGCCAGATAGTTGTAGAACATAACAGAACATACCAGATAGCTAGATAGATATAAACAGAACAGAACCAGATAGCTGTTAGACATAACAGAACAGAACACAGCCAGATAGTTGTAGGAACATAACAGAAACGGAACCAGAATAGCTGGTAAACATAACCAGAACAGAACCAGTAGCTGTAGAACATAACATAACAGAACACAGCCAGATAGTTGTAGAACAAACAAGAACACAGCCAGATAGTTGTTAGAACATAACATAAACAGAACCAGATTAGCTGGTAGAACATAACAGAACACAGCCAGATAGCTGTAGAACATAAACAGAACAGGAACAACAGCCAGATAGTTGTAAGAACATAACAGAACCACAGCCAGATAGCTGTAGAACTAACAGAACATAACCAGATAGCTGTAGAACATTAACAGAACACAGCCAGATAGCTGTAAACATAACATAACAGAACACAGCCAGATAGCTGTAGTGAAGTCACCAGGTCACTTGTAATGTGCAGGGTGGTGGAAATTGTGTTGTGGAATTGCAAACAACATTGCTCACTGTTCTTTAACCCATTTGATTCCAATGTTGTCTATTTCCAGAAGTGGGTGTGAGTTCTAGGAAGCTTATATGTTAATGTGCCACAGTTCAGAGGTCATGTAAAGACAAACCGTTACAAAAAGTACGATCTTTGTCCCCATGTGCAGTTGCAAACCGTAGTCTGGCTTTTTTATGGCGGTTTTGGAGCAGTGGCTTCTTCCTTGCTGAGCGGTCTTTCAGGTTTTCAATATAGGACTCGTTTTACTGTGGATATAGATACATTTGTACCTGCTTCCTCCAGCATCTTCACAAGGTCCTTTGCTGTTGTTCTGGGATTGATTTGCACTTTTCGCACCAATGTACGTTCATCTCTAGAAGACAGAACGCGCCTCCTTCCTGAGCGGTATGGCGGCTGCGTGTTTAAACGTGTGTACTATTGTTTGTGCAGATGAACGTGGTACCTTCAGGCGTTTGGAAATTGTTCCCAGGGATGAACAAGACTTGTGGGAGGTCTACAATTTTTTTCTGAGGTCTTGGCTGATTTCTTCAGATTTTCCCATGATGTCAAGCAAAAGAGGCACTGAGTTTTAGGTAGGCCTTGAAATACATCCACAGGTACACCTCCAATTGACTCAAATTATGTTAATTAGCCGATCAGAAGCTTCTTAAGTCATGACATAATTTTCTGGATTTATCAAGTTTTTTAAAGGCACAGTCAACTTATTGTATGTAAACTTCTGACCCACTGGAATTGTGATACAGTGAAAWTATAAGTGAAATAATCTTTCAATAAACAATTGTTGGAAAAATTACTTGTGTCATGCACAAAGTAGATGTCCTCAACGACTTGCCAAAACTATAGTTTGTCAACAAGAAATTTGTGGAGTGGTTGAAAAACGTTTTTTAATGACTCCAACCTAAGTGTATGTAAACTTCCGACTTCAAATGTATATCTTCCTCAATGAAGACTATGCTGAAGCCGTGCCCATAAGAGGAAATAACTTATCCTTGCCATGAAAGCGGCCAGAATACCGATGGGTTTGCTACTACAACCCCACAGGACACTTATATATATACCCGCTGAATTTATATATTTTTTCTCTTGCTTTGATTGTTCTTTTCCATATTATGTCTATCTCTGATAAGCTACCCAGGAAAGGGCTGAAAACAGCCCATATTAATATATMMAGACTTAGAAATAAGGTTCATGAAATCAATAACTTGCCGACATCAGATAACATTCATATATTAGACATTTCTGACACTTAGATATGTCGTATAATTGGCTCATTCGTCCCCCTCCTCTCCCCTGTAACTATTCCCCAGGTTATTGCTGTAAATGAGAATGTGCTCTCGGTCAACATTCCTGGTCAAATAAGGGATGAATAAAAACAAGGATATAACATCTACAGAAAAGACATGAATGCCCATGGGGGAGGTGTTGCTGTATATATTCAGAGCCACATCCCTGTAATGCTTAGAGAAGATCTTATATCATGTGTTAATGKAGTGTTGTGGTTGATTCTTCACCTGGCACGTTTTCTTTTAGCGTGTTGCTATAGGCCACCAAGTGCTAGTCAGTGTATAAATCATATGTGTGAAATGCGTGATAGGTGTACTTTATTGGGGAACTGAATATTGACTGTTTTTTATCAAGCTGTCCACTCAAGAGGAAGCTTCTCACTGTAACCAGCGCCTGTAATCTGGTTCAGGTAATCAGTCTGAACACTACAGGAACAATATCTTGATGATGAATTGAAAAACTGTATGATTAAAAGAGATGGGGAAAAAACGAGTGGCTAATAAGTCTGGCTGCACATCTGATTGGCTGACTTAGTGCAAATGGAGAAATGATGTGACTAAACTCAACAAAAAGAAGAAGAAACTGTATTATGAAGCCAAGATCAATGATATAAAGAATGATGGAAAAAAACATTGCAGGACATTACATTCAATTATGGGCAGAAAGACAAATTCAACTCCATCTTTCATCGAATCAGATGACTTATTCTTCACAAAACCATTTGATGTTGCCAATTATTTAATGATTACTTCATTGGCAAAGTGGGCAAATTTAGGCAGGAAATGCCAACAACAAACAGTGAGCCATCGTACTCATGCATTAAAAACAAATAATGAAAGAAAAGCGTTGAAAGTTAGAATTTTGTAAAGTTATCGATCAATAATGATAAACATCCTGGCACTGACAACTTAGATGGAAAGCCCCAGAGGATGGTAGCAGACTCCTATAGCCACTCCTGTCTGTCATGACTTTAATCTGAGCCTAGAGGAAAGTCTTTGTCCTCAGGCCTGGAGGGAAGCCAAAGTAATTCCGTTACCCAAGAGCGGTAAAATGGCCATTACTGTTTCTAAGAGCCGCCAGCTCTTAGCAAACTGTTTGACCAAATACAATGCTATTTCTCTGTAAACAAATTAYCAATAGACGTTCAGCACGCTTATAGAGAAGGGCACTCAACATGTACTGTCACTCAACACTGACACAAGTGACTGGTAATTGGTTGAAAGAAATTGATATTAAGAAGATTGTGGGAGCTGTACAGTCATATTTCAATGCAGCCTTTGGTATTATTGACCGTAACCTGTTGTTGAGAAAACGTAAGTGTAATGGCTTTTCGACCTCGGGGATTCAGAGCTATCTAGCTAAATAAACTCAGAGTTTTTTTTTTTATGGAAGCTTCTCTAATGTCAAACATGTGAGGTGTCAACTCCAGTAAGGCTAGCTGTCGCTATTGGCTAACGGCGATCCTGATCAAATAAATCAATCCTCAACCCTATCGAACACCTTTGGGAGGAATTGGAATGTTGACTGCAGCAATGTTCCAACATCTAGTGGAAAACCTTCCCAGAAGAGTGGATGCTGTTATAGCAGCAAAGGGGGAACCAACTCCATTTTAATGCCCATGATTTTGGAATGAGATGATCGACGAGCAGATGTCCACATATTAGTTTACAATGAACAGTACATGGCCCAACGAACAGTCGGGGGTGGTGAATAGTCTATTTTATGTGCTATATCAGATATGAAAATATGTCGGTATTAAATGCAATCCTTTTCGATTTAAAAAATATATATACTTTTTTTGTTGTTGTACTTTTTACCTGTTTTTCATAATATCCAATTGGTAGGACTCTGGAGAGGTGAAGGTTGAGAGCCATGCGTCCTCTGAAACACAACACTGCCAAGCCGCACTGCGTCAGAGGAAACACCATACAGCTGACGATCACAGCCAGCTTGCAGGTGCTCGACCCGCCACAAGGAGTCGCTAGAGTGCGATGGGACAAGGAAATCCTGGCCGGCCAAACCCTCCACTAACCCGGACGATGATGGGCCAATTGTACGTCACCTAATGGGTCTCACAGTCACGGCTGACTTAGACACAGCCTAGGATCAGACCCAGGTCTGTAGTGACGCCTCAAGCACTGCTATTCAGTGTCTTGGACCGCTGCGCCAGTCGGGAAGCTATCTTTTTCAATTGTATTCTATAATATTATATTTGGTGAATCTTCAAGCATATTCAAGCTATCAAAAAAGTGTGGAAGATGTCCAAAATGATGCGTAAAGGCACATAGCTTTCTGTAAGGATAAGCGAGGCCAATGTCCAATATATTGTAGGCTATTGTCCAATATATTGTAGGCTATGGTATTGATTAAAAAAAAGTTTCCCATGTGTCTTTTCCCATAACGGAAACCAATGCAATCAACCCCTTGTTTCCTCTACAGTCTYGACTCTAAACAGATGAGGCCAATCAACCCCTTCTTGTCTCTACAGTCTAGACTCTAAACAGATGAGGCCAATCAAACAATGCTTTTCCTTCCTGTGGTCTGATTTATTGAAGCTCCGCTAAATCAACAAGCCCACTTCCTAGGGTACCAGTGGGTCTTTCTATAAACTAGGGTACCAGTGGGTCTTTCTATAAACTAGGGTACCAGTGGGTCTTCCCATAAACGTGTGTACCAGTGGGTCTTCCCATAAACTAGGGTACCAGTGGGTCTTTCTATAAATTAGTGTACCAGTAGGTCTTTCCATAAACTAGGGTACCAGTGGGTCTTTCCATAAACTAAGGTACCAGTGGGTCTTTCAATAAACTAGAGTATCAGTGGGTCTTTCCATAAACTAGGGAACCAGTGGGTCTTTCCATAAACTAGGGTACCAGTGGGTCTTTCCATAAACTAGGGTAACAGTGGGTCTTTCTATAAACTAGGGTACCAGTGGGTACCTTTTCCATAAAACTAGGGTACAGTGGTCTTTCCATAAACTAGAGTAGTGGGTCTTTCCATAAACTAGGGTACCAGTGGGCTTTTCCATAAACTAGGGTCCAGTGGGTCTTCCATAAACTAGGGTAACGTGGGTCTTTCTATAACTAGGGTACCAGTGGGTCTTCCATAACTTGTGTACCAGTGGGTTCTTCCCAATAAACTAGGGTACAGTGGGTCTTTCCATAAACTAGGGTAACAGTGGGTCTTTCTATAAACTAGGGTACCAGTGGGTCTTCCATAAACTAGGGTACCAGTGGGTCTTTCTATAAATTAGTGTACCAGTGGGTCTTCCATAAACTAGGGAACCAGTGGGTCTTTCCATAAACTAGGTTAACCAGTGGTCTTTCCATAAACTAGGGTACAGTGGGTCTTTCTATAAACTAGGGTACAGTGGGTCTTCCATAAACTAGGGTACCAGTGGGTCTTCCATAAACTTGTGTACCAGTGGGTCTTCCATAAACTAGGGTACCAGTGGGTCTTCCATAAACTAGGGTACCAGTGGGTCTTTCAATAAACTAGAGTATCAGTGGGTCTTTCCATAAACTAGGGTACAGTGGGTCTTTCATAACTAGGGTACCAGTGGCGTTTTCATAAACTAGGGTAAAAGTGGGCTTTCTATAAACTCAGGGTACCAGTGGGTCTTTCATACCTAGGTACAGTGGGTCTTTCTATAAACTAGGGTACTAGTGGGTATTTCCTAAACTAGGGTACCAGTGGGTCTTTCCATAACTAGGATACCAGTGGGTCTTTCTATAAACTAGGGTACAGTGGTTCTTTCCATAAACTAGGGTAACAGTGGGTCTTTCTATAAACTAGGGTACCAGTGGATCTTTCCATACCCTAGGGTACCAGTGTGTTTTCTATAAACTAGGGAACTAGTGGGTATTTCCCTAAACTAGGGTACAGTGGGTCTTTCCATAAACTAGGATACCAGTGGGTCTTTCTATAAACTAGGGTACCAGTGGTTCTTTCATAAACTAGGGTAACAGTGGGTCTTTCTATAAACTAGGGTACTAGTGGTTTCATACCTAGGTACAGTGTGTTTTCTATAAACTAGGGTACTAGTGGGTATTTCCTACTAGGGTACCAGTGGGTCTTTCCATAAACTAGGAACCAGTGGGTCTTTCTATAAACTAGGGTACCAGTGGGTATTTCCATAAACTAGAGTATCAGTGGGTCTTTCCATAAACTAGGGTACCAGTGGGTCTTTCATAAACTAGAGTATCAGTGGGTCTTTCCATAACCTAGGGTACCAGTGGGTCTTTCCATAAACTAGGGTACCAGTGGGTCTTTCATAAACTAGGGTAACAGTGGGTCTTTCTATAAACTAGGGTACCAGTGGGTCTTTCTATAAACTAGGGTATAGTGGGTCTTTCTCTAAACTAGGGTACTAGTGGGTCTTTCCCTAACTAGGGTACAGTGGGTCTTTCTTAAACTAGGGTACCAGTGGGTCTTTCCATAAACTAGGGTACCAGTGGGTCTTTCTATAAACTAGGGTACCGTGGTTTTCATAACTAGGGTAATAGTGGGTATTTCCATAAACTAGGGTACCAGTGGGTCTTTCTATAAATGTGTACCAGTGGGTCTTTCCTGTAATTAGGGTACCAGTGGGTATTTTTATAATTAGTGACCAGTGGGTCTTTCTGTAAACTAGGGTACTAGTGGGTCTTTCTGTAAACTAGGGTACCAGTGGGTCTTTCAATAAACTAGGGGACCAGTGTGTCTTTCTATAAACTAGGTACCAGTGGGTCTTTCTATAAACTAGTGTACCAGTGGGTTTTCTTAAACTAGGGTACAGTGGGTCTTTCTATAAATTAGTGTACCAGTGGGTCTTTCTATAAATTAGGGTACCAGTGGTTTTTCTATAAATTAGTGTACCAGTGGGTCTTTTCTATGAACTAGGGTACCAGTGGTCTTTCTATGAACTGGGTACAGTGTTTCTTGTTGTGTATAACTGTTTGGAGCTGTTACAAAGTAATTCATCATTTTTTTACGTGAATACATTATGATATAAAGACATAGATTATTTTATATCATTCCTGAGTTGAATCAAAACCTATTTATAAAACCTTTCTGATGCTTCACAAAAATCATGTGACATAAAACACTACATTTTCCTTACATGTATGATCCTGTTGTTTGTTGTTATACCATACACTATCATTTATATTGAATTGCCAATTGACCTTGATCCTGTGAAATTCCTGGATATTGCTGTCCTAGTCTTGTTTTTAGTACGGAGATCTGTAACCTCGTAATATTTTAATCAAACTATTTTATCAACCCAAGGCACAATGGGCTTTTCCTGGGGCTGATGTGGATCCACCCTTTCATCCTCTTATCATCACTCACTCACTCACTCTCACTCACTCACTCACTCACTCACTCACTCACTCACTCACTCACTCACTCACTCACTCACTCATCATCACCTCACTCACTCACTTCACTCACTCACTCACTCACTCACACTCATCACTCACTCACTCACTCACTCACTCTCTCTCTTTTGACCTCAGCCCTCTGGGTAGAGCTCCTCTCTCTCTCTCTCTCTCTTCTCTCCTCTCTCTCTCTCTCTCTCTCTCTTCTTCTCTCTCATTACTTGTAAGTAATAAGGCCATTACACTAGGGAAGGAAGGTTGTTTTGTATTAGCTGTGTGTAAATCAATTACCTGCCTTTCCATTGCTGAAATCTCTGTCTGACAAAACACTCTCTCGTCTGCGCTGACAAATGTATTGTAAACAGGCACGCACACACACACACACACACACACACACACACACACACACACACACCACACACCACACCCACACACACACACACACACACACACACACCCACACACACACACACACACACACACACACACACACACACCACACACACACACCACACACACACACACACACAACCAGGACAGACCTGTTGGTTGTTCCTTCTGGAATATGGAATGTACAAAACGTCAAACATCGTCTTCCATGCTATTTGTCATAAACTGAGTGGTGAGAGAACAGATTTGCAGAGAGCAGCTAGGGGAGTGAACAGGGTGTGAATGTGTTTGTCCCAAATTATACCCTATTCCTTACATAGTGCACTACTTTTGACCTCAGCCCTCTGGGTAGAGCCTCTGAGTAGAGCCCTCTGAGTAGAGCCTCTGGACAGAGCCTTCTGGGTAGATCCCTCTGAGTAGAGCCCTCTTAGTAGAGCCCTCTGGATAGAGCCTCTGGATAGAGCCCTCTGAGTAGAGCCTTCTGAGTAAAGCCTCTGAGTAGAGCCCTCTGAGTAGAGCCCTCTGGGTAGAGCCTCTGAGTAGAGCCCTCTGGACAGAGCCTTCTGTGTAGAGCCCTCTGAGTAGAGCCCTCTGAGTAGAGCCCTCTGGATAGAGCCTCTGAGTAGAGTTCTGGGTAGAGCCTCTGAGTAGCCTCTGAGTAGAGCCTCTGAGTAGAGCCCTCTGAGTAGAGCCTCTGGGTAGAGCCTCTGGATAGAGCCTCTGAGTAGAGCCCTCTGAGTAGAGCCTCTGGCCCTGGTCAAACGTAGCGCACTATAACAAATACGGTTCATTTGGGATTTAGATGTAGCTTGGATGTGTCAGAAAGCACGGTTTTTGGTTGTAATTACAACATCTTTATCAGAAACAACACGGGGAAGGGTTATATTAGGTAATCGGAGCTCTGTCTGCAAAGAAGCTCTAGTCTCACTGTAGAATTAGACGTTTTTTCCACTTTTCTCCAAACGTCAACGTCACATTTCGATGCTGTTGTGTCTTTGGGTCCTTAAAAGTGAAGACTGTTATTTTATCAAATCAATTCTCTGTAATTATTATTACGTGATTAAACTAATCATGTAAATGTAATTAACTAGGAAGTCGGGGCACCAAGGAAAAATCTTCAGATTACGAAGTTATAATTTTCCTAATATAACTCTTCAGATAGTTTAAAATCTGATCAATTAGTCTTCTTAATAATGAATTATTATTTACCTCACGTCAGTCTCATTCCAAACGTTGTAAATTGTRGGTTATCTGCATGAACCCAGTCTTCACTATGAATCATCCATACATCAATTGTCTTAATCATTTATTTACTAACTAACTAAGTAATCACAGAAATGCARAACAAACAAACAGTAGATATGTATCTAACAAATGACAGGGAAGATTCCCTAGTGGTCTAAGCCGATATGACAGCTTGGTGGACCAAGGGAAGTGGTTGTGGACTGAGCAAGAGTGGGAAAGACCAGAGGAATCACTACACACAGTWCTACTAGAATTATATTAATTGAAATGCTAATCCTTTGCACACGAACACTCAGTCATTCGGGAATAATTGCAATCAATTTATATATTTACGCCCATGTGTCGTGATCTTTTCTGTTGGAATCCGGTCCGTCTGTTGGAGAGTCAGTTCATTCGCGTCTCTTTCTCTCTCTCTCTGCTTCCCTGAACATCAAAGTCTTATGTGACAACAAAAGCATGGTGGTGGCAGCATCATGCTGTGGTGATGTTTTTCAGCAGCAGGGACTGGGAGWCTAGTCAGGATCGAGGGAAAGATGAACAGAGCAAAATACAGAGAGATCCTTGATGAAAACCTTCTCCAGAGTGCTCAGGACCTCAGACTGGGGCGAAGGTTCCCCTTCCAACAGGACAACAACCCTAAGCACACAACCAAGACAACACAGGAGTGGCTTCGGGACAAGTCTCTGAATGTCCTTGAGTGGCCTAGTCAGAGCCCGGACTTGAACCCGATCTAACATCACTGCAGAGACCTGAAAATAGCTTTGCAGCAACGCTCCCCATCCAACCTGACAGAGCTTGAAAGGATCTGCAGAGAAGAATGGGAGAAACTCCCCAAATACAGGTGTGCCAAGCTTGTAGCGTCATACCCAAGAAGGCTCGAGGCTGTAATCGCTGCAAAAGATGCTTCAACAAAGTATTGAGTAAAGGGTCTGAATACTTATGTAAATGTGATATTTCATTTTTTATTGTATTTTATATTTTCAAACATTTCTAAAAACCTGTTTTTACTTTGTCATTATGGGTTATTGTGTGTAGATTGATGGGGGGGGGGGCAATGTAATCAATTTCAGAATAAGTCTGTAATGTAACAAAATGTTGAAAAAGTAAAGGGCTCTGAGTACTTTCCAAATGCACTGTACGTATGTCTATTATTGTCAGTTGTTGGAGACATTATTTGTGGCCTCTCATGCTTACAGTGCGGCCTGCATCTTCACCAACAGTTTGCTCTCATTTAGTTGTTATTATATTTAGTTGTTATCCCTTGTCCTAACAGTCACCACAAATCTTCCTCACTTTCACTGGATTGCAACACTTCCCACAGAATAGTGAGCTGAAACGGGTGGATTCTGTTCCGAGTCCATCTACCCACCTTGCATTATCTCCTCCCCGGGACCTATGCACAATTTGGTATACGCAATTGCTCGTATGGAATCTTTGCTGCTGCCTTGGCCATCATACAGTAGGTTTCTCACGTAGCCCGTGTGCCAGACTCATGATGAAGTCTCTCCTGCTCATGGTGTCAGAGACCTGGCAGTGTGGACGACAACCTCTCCATCAATATGATCAAGACAAAGGAGACGATCGTGGATTACAAGAAAAGGAGCGACGAAAAGGCAACCATTAACATCGACGGGGCTGTTGTGGAGCGGGTCAAGAGTTTCAAGTTCCTTGGTGTCAACATCCCCAACGAACTATCATGATCCAAACACACCAAGACGTTTGTGAAGAGAGCACGAAACACCTTTCCCCGCTCAGGAGATTGAAAAGATTTTGGCATGGGTCCTCAGATCCTCAAAAACTGCACCATCGAGAGCATCATGACCGGTGGCATCACRGCCTGGTATGGTAACTGCTGGCATCTGACCATAAGGCGCTACAGAGGGTGGTGCGTATTGCCCAGTACATCACTGGGGCCAAGCTTCCTGCCATCCAGGACCTATATAGTAGGCGATGCCAGAGGAAAGCCCCAAAAAATGTCAAAGACTCCAGTCACCCAAGTCATAGTTTGTTTTCTCTGCTGCCGCACGGCAAGTGGTACCGGAGCGCCAAGTCTAGGACAAAAAGGCTTCAGTTTTTACCCCCAAGCCATAAGACTCCTGAACAGGTAACCAAATGGCTATCCGGACTATTTGCATTGTGTGCCCCCCCCACACCTCTTTTACGCTGCTGCTACTCTCTGTTTATCTTACATGCATAGTCACTTTAACCATATCTACATGTACATACTATCTCAATAAGCCTGACCAACCGGTGTGTGTATATAGCCTTGCTACACTTATTTTGAAATGTCTTTTTACTGTTGTTTTATTTCTTTACTTACACACACACACACCTTTTTTTTTCGCACTATTGGTTAGAGCCTGTAAGTAAGCATTTCACTGTAAGGCTATAACCTGTTGTATTCGGCGCACGTGACAAATAKATTTGATTTGATTTGACATTGACACGGTACCGGTACCCCCTGTGTATAGCCTTTTTATTGTTATTTTATTGTGTTACTTTTTATAAATTTTTACTTTAGTTTATTTGGTAAATATTTTCTTAACTCTTTCTTGAACTGCACTGTTGGTTAACGGTTTGTAAGTAAACATTTCACGCTAAAGTCTACACTTGCTGTATTCGACGCGTGTGACAAATAAAGTTTGATTTCTTTCGTTGTTCAGACCGCTGCTTGAACAACACGTTTGCATTGATTACAGCCAAAAGTAAAGCATGTTGTAGAACACAGGAACAGGCCAGCAGCGAGTTCCTCCTTTCACCTAGTGCTTGTGCCATCTGATCCAAAACATGATCAAAGACTCGCTCACCTGCTGCCCGATATGGATCCTTTACCGGCTACGGAAAGACTTTCAGCATTCAGAATCAGAAAAATAAACATCACAGACGTCATGATTTATTTCCCGGGCATCTGAGTCATTTTCATTCAGCTCTTGTAGCAACACTAACACAGCATGTACATCCGTTCGTCTTGGTCTTGTCATTGTACATTATGCACAACCTCACGGTGTAGACTTCAACAAGTAGGCCAGAGTAGACTAATAAAACTGTTTGGATTCAGTGGACTGATATAGGGAACATACCATTTAGAGAAATTATAAATTAGCCAATAGATCAAATTACAATGAATGGTCAGCCTGTTTCTTTAGCTTCTCTCACTCATCAAACTCACCCAGCCTGTTCTTTAGCTTCTCTCTCATCAACTCACCCATTCTGCGCTTTTCACCCCGTTATACTATCCTTCATATATTTAATATGTTGTTATATGTGTGGAAATTAGTTTCGGTATAGTTTAAGATCAGTTTGGGTATAGTTTAGGTTCAGTTTGGGTTTAGTTTAGGTTCAGTTTGGGTATAGTTTAGGTTCAGTTTGGGTATAGTTTAGGTTCAGTTTGGGTATAGTTTAGGTTCAGTTTGGGTTTAGTTTAGGTTCAGTTTGGGTATAGTTTTTAGGTTCCGTTTGGGTATAGTTTAGGTTCAGTTGGGTTTAGTTTAGGTTCAGTTTGGCTATAGTTTAGGTTCAGTTTGGGTATAGTTTAGGTTAGTTTGGTTTAGTTTAGGTTCAGTTGGTATAGTTTAGTCAGTTTGGGTATAGTTTAGGTTCAGTTTGGGTTTAGTTTAGGTTCAGTTTCGGTATAGTTTAGGTTCAGTTTGGGTATAGTTTAGGTCAGTTTGGGTATAGTTTAGGTTCAGTTTGGGTTTAGTTTAGGTTCAGTTTGGGTATAGTTTAGGTTCAGTTTGGGTGTAGTTTAGGTTCAGTTTGGGTATAGTTTAGGTTCAGTTTGGTATAGTTTAGGTTCAGTTTGGGTATAGTTTAGGTTCAGTTTGGGTATAGTTTAGGTTTCAGTTTGGGTATAGTTTAGGTTCAGTTTGGGTTTAGTTTAGGTTCAGTTGGGTATAGTTTAGGTTCAGTTTGGGTATAGTTTAGGTTCAGTTTGGGTGTAGTTTAGGTTCAGTTTGGGTATAGTTTAGGTTCAGTTTGGCTATAGTTTAGGTTCAGTTTGGGTATAGTTTAGGTTCAGTTTGGGTTTAGTTTAGGTTCAGTTTGGGTATAGTTTAGGTTCAGTTTGGGTATAGTTTAGGATTCAGTTTGGGTTTAGTTTAGGTTCAGTTTCGGTATAGTTTAGGTTCAGTTTGGGTATAGTTTAGGTTCAGTTTGGGTATAGTTTACGATCAGTTTTGGGTATGTTTAGGTTCAGTTTGGGTATAGTTTAGGTTCAGTTTGGGTAATAGTTTGGATCAGTGTTCGTATAGTTTAGGATCAGTTTGGGTTTAGTTTAGGTTCAGTTTTGGGTTTAGTTTAGGTTCAGTTTGGGTTTTATGTTTAGGTTTCAGTTTGGGTATAGTTTTTAGGTTCAGTTTGGGTATAGTTTAGGTTCAGTTTGGGGTTTAGTTTAGGATCAGTTTCGTTATAGTTTAGGATCAGTTTGGGTTTTAGTTTTAGGTTCAGTTTGGTTCAGTTTGTTTAGTTTAGGTTCAGTTTGGGTAATCAGTTTTAGGTTCAGTTTGGGTATAGTTTAGGTTCAGTTTGGGTTTAGTTTAGGTTCAGTTTGGGTTTAGTTTAGGTTCAGTTTCGGTATATATTAGGTTCAGTTTCAAAGTAATTATCGGGCGGATTATCAACTGGGCACGGAGATTCAACTATCGGAGAAGGAGGGGAAACTGGGGAAAAACATTCCAGAAAATGACATGCCCTCCTAAAACGGGTCATAACTCTAGTTCTGTTCCTAACTATGGTTCCACCGCTCTATTACGATTCTAACACTGACAGTGTTAGACTCATTTATAGACTGTATAGACTAATTTAGAAACAGTCAAAGACGAGGGGGTCATTACCCTTTTTTTCAATTTTTGCCTAAAATGCCATACCCAAATCTAACTGCCTGTAGCTCAGGCCCTGAAGCAAGGATATGCATATTATTGGTACCATTTGAAAGGAAACACTTTGAAGTTTGTGGAAATGTGAAAGGAATGTAGGAGAATATAACACATTACATCTGGTAAAAGATAATACAAAGTAAAAAAACAACCTTTTTTTTGTACCATAATCTTTGAAATGCAAAAGAAAGGCCATCATGTATTATTCCAGCCCAGGTGCAATTTAGATATTGGCCACTAGATGGCAGCAGTGTATGTGCAATATTTTAGACTGATCCAATGAACCATTACATTTCTGTTCAAAATGTTGTATCAAGACTGCCCAAATTTGCCTAATTTGTTTATTAATAACTTTTCATGTTCAAAACTGTGCACTCTCCTCAAACAATAGAATGGTATTATTTCACTGTAATTGCTTCTGTAAATTGGACAGTGCAGTTAGATTAACAAGAATTTAATCTTTCTTCCCATATCAGATATGTCTATGTCCTGGGAAATGTTCTTGTTACTTACAACCTCTTGCTAATCGCATTAGCATATGTTAGCTCAACCGTCCCGCAGGGGAACCAACAATCCTGAAGAATTAAACGTTTGAATCTATTGCTGCGCCATGCCAATGAAATCAACTTGTGAGTTTAGCAGACATCACAGGCACTACCCTACCACAGTCAACACACATATTTACAGCAAGAATATAATGGAATATCCTAAATGGCTATTGCTGATTGTCACCAGTAGCCTACTGTTGTCACATAAGGAATGCATGGTGCCACGATTATTCTAGAACAAAGTTAGATTTTGAAACAGAGACCATCCGTGCAGTTTGTACAGTTGTTTGGTAGAAATAGGTTAATTTGAAACGTTGGAATCTGCTTTTTCTGATAGGGTATAGCAATCAAAACGTCTGGCCTGCATGGCCCTCTGCAGTACACTATGGAAGAAGTCCTATTTGGTAAGCTCCTTGCTTCTTTGTCAACGCTCACTGTCAATACACTCTCCTCAGGTCATCGGTCTCTTCATTCTCTATTTGACAATTGATAATATTGTCACCCATCAGACTATTGTCAATTTAATCTGGTATTTAGAACGCATGTTTTATTATTAGTATTATTATTATTATTATTATTGTTATTGTTATTATTGTTATTATTGTTATTATTGTTGTTATTATTATTATTATTATTGTTATTATTGTTATTATTATTATTATTACTATTATTATTATTAGTATTATTATTATTATTATTGTTATTGTTATTATTGTTATTATTATTATTATTACTAGTATTATTATTATTATCATTATTGTTTATTATTATTATTGTTATTATTATTATTATTGTTATTATTATTATTATTGTTATTATTATTATTACTATTATTATTGTTATTATTATTATTATTGTTATTATTATTATTATTATTACTATTATTATTATTATTATTATTACTATTATTATTGTTATTATTATTATTATTATTACTATTATTATTGTTATTATTATTATTATTGTTATTATTATTATTATTTTTATTTTTTTTGCCAGCTGGGAAGGCAGCTGTTGTTTTACAGTCAGAAAATACACTATCATCTTTTTGGAGAATTGATAGTCTTCGCTCTTCTGGATCAATCAATACATTTTCTGACTGATTACGATTTGCATTTGGTGTCCTGAGGTTTCTTGTGACCTATTTTTAACATAATAAAATCATTCATTTAGCAATTAATTATTTATTATGGAATATTTATACAATGACCAGAATGACCATCACGGCCATTCCAGTAGTTGTGGAAGTCCGACACTCTGAGTGTTAAAGGTTAAAGGTTAAGGATACAGAAACAACTCTAGAGTTAAATTCAGGCATTCATTCTGATTGGTTAAATTACAGATTACATTTAGGATTGTTATGGTGACCATATTACCACGAGTCATGAAGGCAGTCAAGTTCCACGTGACTGTTTAGTCACGGTAATTAGGCTTCTCCAAGCTCTGATGCTGCTGCTGGTCATTAGTAGCCTACCAAACATGCTTAATTAACTGCCTGGTACTCAGCACTCTACTGTCCCTCTAATCACTCTGACATCAATGCAAATGTAATCAAAAGTCTAATTAAACACTTCATGAGAGCCCATGAGCTCATGTTGCTCAACATTACTATAGGCTATATTCATTTATCTACTTTCCCAATATTAAGCACATTGCTTATATTTACAACAGGTATATAGCCTACCTGGCTGGCATGAAAATGTACTAAGCGAAAAGCGTCCTCCATTATATTTAAGTACATAGATGTCATGCATTTTTCCCCGCTGCTCCTGTTGAGACAGGTGCATGATGATGGTCCTTTATAAATCCAAACTAATTTCACACATATATTATTTAGTGTATGTAAAGACAAGATTAAATCAAGAATAGTCAAAATAGACACGCGACCTCTTCCAGACCGATTGTTAACATCTCCAGTTGTTTTAAACTTCTTAATTATTGCCCTGATAGTAGAAATGCACATTTTCAACCGTTGAGCTATTTTCTCAAAGCCATTTCCTGATTTGGGCAGCTCAACAACCTTTTGTCACACATCATTACTGTATTCTCGGGTCTTTTTACCATAGATTTCCCACATCTGGCACACATGTTTTGGAGAATTTTTTTTTTTTCAATCATTTTACTTAATTTAAAGGTTAGATTTTTTGTGAATATTTTGAATGAAAGACCAAGAGGATAAATGGCAAAGACCAATTTTTTTTTACAGCCTGTTTTGCTCATATTTACCAAGGGAGCCAATATAGGTGGAGGACACTGTAGAATGCATTTCAATTAACCTTTCTAGCGCTAGGAACGCCTTGACAACATTCCGCTGAAAAGGCAGCGCGGGAAATTCAAAAATATTTTGGGGAAATATGTAACTTTCCCACATTAACAAGTCCAATACAGCAAATGAAAGATAAACATCTTGTTAATCTACCCATCGTGTCCGATTTCAAAAAGGCTTTACAGCGAAAGCACAACATATGATTATGTTAGTTCAGAGCCAAGTCAAAAAAACACACAGCCGATTTCCAGCCAAAGATAGGAGTCACAAAAAGCAGAAAATAGAGATAAAATGATTCACTAACCATTGATGATCTTCATCAGATGACACTCATAGGACATCATGTTACACAATACATGTAGGTTTTGTTCGATAATGTACATATTTATATCCAGAAATCTCAGTTTACATTGGCGCGTTACGTGCAGTAATGTTTTGATTCCAAAACATCCGGTGATCTTGCAGATAGCCACAGAAATCCCAGAAAWACTCATAATAAACATCGATAAAAGATACAAGTGTTATTCACAGAATTAAAGATAGACTTCTCCTTAATGCAACCGCTGTGTCAGATTTCAAAAAAACTTTACGGAAAAAAGCACAATCCAGCCAAAGAAATTTCCGCCATGTTGGAGRCCACAGAAGTTAGAAATAACATGATAAATATTCACTTACCTTTGATGATCTTCATCAGAATGCACTCCCAGGAATCCCAGTTCGACAATAAATTACTGATTTGTTCCATAAAGTTCCATAAAGTCCATCATTTATGTCCAAATAGCCACTAGTTGTTAGCGTGTTCAGCCCAGTAATCCATCTTCATGAGCACCAGGTCCAGACAAAAACTCGAAAAGTTCCGTTACAGGTCGTAGAAACATATCAAACGATATATGGAATCAATCTTTAGGATGTTTTTAACATAAATCAACAATAATGTTCCAACCGGAGAATTCCATCGTCTGTAGAAAAACACTGGAACGAGAGCTAACTCTGTCGGGACCGCACGTCACGAGCCTGAGACACTCTGCCAGACCCATGACTCATTCAGCTCCCATTCCCCCCCTCCTTTATAGCAGAAGCCTAAAACAAGTTTCTAAAGACGGTTGCCATCTAGTGGAAGCCTTAGGAAGTGCAACTTAACCCCATAGACACTGTGTATTCGGTAGGCCAAGCTTTGAAAAACTACAAACCTCAGATTTCCCACTTCTTGGTTGGATTTTTCTCAGGTTTTCGCCTGCCATATGAATTCTGTTATATTCACAGACATCATTCAAACAGTTTTAGAAACTTCAGAGTGTTTTTCATCCAATACTAATAATAATATGCATATATTAGCATCTGGGACAGAGTAGCAGGCAATTTACTCTGGGCACGTATTTCATGCYAAAGTGAAAATGCTGCACCCTATCCCAAACAGGTTTTAACAGGTTGTTCAAAGTTAATTTGTGGAAGTCCTTTCCTTCTTAATGCGTTTGAGCCAATCAGTTGTGTTGTGACAAGGTAGGGTTGTATACAGAAGATAGCCCTATTTGGTAAAAGACCAAGTCTTTATTATGGCAAGAACAGCTCAAATAAGGAAAGAGAAACGACAGTCCTTCATTACTTTAAGACATGATGGTCAATCAATCCGGAAAATGTCAAGAAATGTGAACGTTTCAAGACCTATGATGAAACTGTCTCTCATGAGGACCGCCACAGGAAAGGAAAACCCAGAGTTACCTCTGCTGCAGAGYATACGTTCATTAGAGTTACCAGCTTCAGAAATTGCAGCCTGAATAAATGCTTCACAGGGTTCAAGTAACAGAGACATCTCAACATCGACTGTTCAGAGGAGACTGTGAATCAGGCCTTCATGGTTGAATTGCTGCAAAGAAACAACTACTAAAGGAAACCAATAAGAAGAGACTTGCTTGGGCCAAGAAACACGAGCAATGGACATTAGACCGGTGGAAATCTGTCCTTTGGTCTGATGAGTCCACATTTGAGATTTTAGGTTCCAACCGCCGTGTCTTTGTGAGACGCAGAGTAGGTGAACGGATGATCTCCGTGTGTGTGGTTCCCACCGTGAAGCGTGGAGGAGGTGGTGTGATGTGTGGGGGTGCTTTGCTGGTGGCACTGTCAGTGATTTATTTAGAATTCAAGGCACACTTAACTAGCATGGCAACCACAGCATTCTGCAGCGATACTCCATCCCATCTGGTTTGCACTTAGTCCACTATCATTTGTTTTTCAACAGGACAATGACCCAAAACACCTCCAGTCTGTGTAAGGGCTATTTGACCAAGAAGGAGAGTGATGGAGTGCTGCATTAGATGACCTGACCTCCACAATCACCCGACCTCAACCCAATTGATGTGGTCTGGGATGAGTTGGACCGCAGAGTGAAGGAAAAGCATCAACAAATACTCAGCATATGTGGGAACTGCTTCAAGACTTTTTGAAAAGCATTTCAGGTGAAGCTGGTTGAGAGAATGCCAAGAGTGTGCAAAGCTGTCATCAATGTAAAGGTTGGCTACTTTGAAAAATCAGACATATAAAATATATTTTGATTTGTTTAATATCCTTTCTGGGATAGGTGTCCCCAACTTCCGGTGAAACTGGAGGGCGTGCGATTCATATAAATTGTAACGCTCTGGGTGTCGGGGGGTGTGAAGTCAGACGCAGGAACAACAGAGCTTCAATACGGTGCTTTCTTTTTAATGCACAACCGGCAAACAAATGTCCAATACGGACTTACTGGGTGTCATAAACAAATGTCCAAACACGGAAGACAAAACCCAGTCCACAATACATACATCCACTCCCGAATCCAAAATTACAAATGAACAATCCCGCACAAGGAAGCGTACGGGCTGGCTGACTAATAAAGCCACACTAATTAACAATCACCTAAACACAGGTGTAACAAATAAACACATAAGGAGGGGGAGGAAAAAGAGTCAGTGGCAGCTAGTAGGCCGGTGACGACGACCGCCGAGCGCCACCCGAACGGGAAGGAGAGCCTGCCTCGGTTGAAGTCGTGACATAAATATTCATAAAAATAATGGAAATTAAACATTTAGGTACATATAGGTGTCTTATATTGGTTGAAAGCTAAAATTATTGTTAATCTAACTGCACTGTCCAATTTACAGTAGCTATTACAGCAAAACATGTCATGCGATTGTTTGAGGATGGCACCKCACATCAAAATATTTTTCCACCTGCACAGGTTTCACATATTTACATATAGCGATTAATGACTTGTTACTTTTATCTCTTATTCTTATCTATATTTGTTTTAAACTGCACTGTTAGTTAGGGGCTCTTAAGTAAGCATTTCACTGTAAGGTCTACTACACCTGTTGTATTCGGCATTTCACTGTAAGGTCTACTACACCTGTTGTATTCAGCATTTCACTGTAAGGTCTACTACACCTGTTGTAAGTAAGCATTTCACTGTAAGGTCTACTACACCTGTTGTATTCGGCGCATGTGACTAATACAATTTGATTTGATTTGACACACACACACATATATTTACACTCACACACACGCACGCACGCACGCCACGCACGCACGCACGAGCACCACACACCACACACACACACACACACACACACCACACACACACACACACACACACACACACACCACACACACACACTCCCTCTGCCTCCTGTTTATCTGCTCTCAAGATGAGAAGCCCTCTCCTCCTCTCACTACGACAGCCTTCTCCTTGTATCTCACTGCACCCGTTTATTTTGGAGATTCATTATCATAGCTCCTCCAGAGAGAACTTACCGTAGATTGAGCTGAAAGGAGGATGGAGGAACAGGGAGGAGAGAGGCTGTAATGACTGTACTACTTAAGCACTTTCAAAAAGAGGACAGGACAGGAGAGGGGGGGAGTAGAGGAGAAAAGGAGATGGAAAACGAGAGAGGCGATGTGCACCTGATCGAGGTCAAACAGGGCATAGGGTGGTGGAGTGTGTGAGAATGAGAGTGAGAGTGAGAGTGAATAGTGAAGAGGGAGGGAGGGGGGTGCGGGATGGATAGGAGAGTGGAGTGTGAGGTGGGGGAGTAGGGAATGAAGATGATTGGGATGGGAAGTGGAGAATGGAGAGGGGAATGGAGAGTGGAGAGTATGTGAGAATGATAGTGGAAATTGAGTGGAGATTGAGAGTGGAGATGACAGTGGAGACGTGTCCGTAAAGAGTGACCGTGGAGAGTGACCGTGGAAGAGTGACCGCGAAGTGACCGTAGAGAAGTAAACTGGATAGTGACCATAGAGAAGTGACCGTAGAGAGTGACGTTAAGAGTGAACATGGATAGGCCGATAGATGGAACGTGGGTGACCTGTATAGATGAACTGTGGAAGTGAGCGTAGAGCAGTGACCGAGTAGAGTGACCTGGTGGAGCATGGGAAACCGTTAGAGATACCGTGTAGAGTGAGCGAAGACTGAAGTGGAGAGTGAGAAGGACCTTGGAGAGTACCATGGCAGATACCGTGAGATGACAATAAGATATGGGACCATAGAGAGTGACCGGGTGAGACGAGAGTGACGTGGAGATGACCGTTAGACGTGAACGTGGAGATGACCGTGTAGAGTGAGCAAAGAAAGCTAGACGTGGAGGACTGAGAGTTGGAGAGTGAGAGTGACCGTGGAGAGTGACGGGAGATGACCAATAGAGATACGTGGGACCGAGTACCGTAGAGTGACGTAGCGTACCTGGAAGAGTGACCATAAGACGAGAGTGACCAGGTGGGAGAGTGACCGTGGACTGAGATGACCTAGAGACGACCGAAGGCTAGAAGTGACCGAGAGACGTATACCGTGAAGAGTGACGTAGGATGTGCACCGTAGAGAGGAAGCGAATGACTATGAGAGTGGACCGATGAGACGTGAGCTCTGAGAGTGACGTAGGAGAGTGACCGTGAAGTACCAGAGATCGTTGAGAGTGAGCCGGAAGCTGAGACGAGATGAAGACTTGGAGGAGTGAGATGGAGAGTGACTGGAGTGAACGATAAGTGACCATAGAATTGACTCGTGGAGATGAGCCGTGGAAGAGATAGAGACCGTTAAGAGACGAAGTACCGGTAATGAGCGAATGAAGTGTAGTGAGACTGAGAGACTTGGATGACCGTTGAGTGACAAGAAGTGACCGTAGAGTACGAGAGACCGTAGAGAGTGACCGTAGAGAGTTACCGTAAGAGTGACGTAGAGAGTGACCTTCTGATAGAGTGAAGCGAAGACGAGAGTGGAGAGTGAGAGGTGACGTGGAGGAGTTGACGTGAGAAGTGACTGTAAGAGTGACGTGGAGAGTGACCGTGTAGAGTGAGCGAAAGACTGAGATGGAGGAGTTGAGAGTGGAGAGTGAGAGTGACCGTGGAAATGACCGTTGGAGATGACCATGAAGAGTGACCGTGGAGAGTGAGCTGTGAAAGTGACCGCTGGTAGAGAGTGGACAGTCAGAAGTGGCCGTGGATGTGACGGTGGAGGAGAGTAAAGAGTGAGAGTGTGTTACCACCAGTTCGCAAAATACTTCAACTTACCGCTACGAAGGACATAGTATCCTGTCAGAAAAGTAAAGTTGTTTTATTCAGTATACTGCTAACCAGAATGCAGAAACTGGTTGTTCACGTGCGATGGAATATAGTAACTGTTTGTGTACGAAGACTCCACAAGCTTAG
>NW_019943622.1:0-2189 GCF_002910315.2 Salvelinus sp. IW2-2015
ATGAGCCTCTGTGAACAGGTAATACACTATACTGTACTGTACGCATCATCAACATGAGCCTCTGTGAACAGGTAATACACTATACTGTACTGTACACATCATCAACATGAGCCTCTGTGAACAGGCTGTATACTCCGCGTTGCGTCGGGCCTAAGAACAGCCCTTAGCCGTGGTATATTGGCCATATGCCGCAAATTCCTGAGGTGCCTTATTGCTGTTATAAACTGGTTACCGACAGAATTAGAACAGTAAATAGTATTTGTTTTGTCATACCCGTGGTATACGGTCTGATACACCACAGCTTTCATCCAATCAGGATTCAGGGTGTGAACCACCCGGTTTATAATTAATGTGTCACGCCCTGGCCTTAGTTATCTTTGTTTTCTGTATTATTTTGGTTAGGTCAGGGTGTGACATGGGGGGATGTTTGTGTGTATTTGTCTCGTCTTGGGTGGTTGTATTGTATAGGGGGTTTTGTTGAGTGTATGGGGTTGTGTTCAGTATAGATGTTTAGGAAAGTCTATGGTTGCCTGGTTTGGTTCTCAATCAGAGACAGCTGTTTATTGTTGTCTCTGATTGGGAGCCATATTTAAGGCAGCCATAGGCATTAGGCTATTGTGGGTAATTGTCTATGTGATGTTGCATGTTTGCACTCAGTATTATAGCGGTCACGTTCGTTTTGTTATTTTGTATTGTTTGTTAAGTGTTCTTCGTTATTAAAAAGAAGAATGTATTTCTCTCACGCTGCGCCTTGGTCTCCTCACTACGACGTTCGTGACATAATGAGAGAACAACCCCACCCACTAACAAGGTCGTTACAAATTACAACATAACAAAAGGAAACTCCACTAACCTACTATCCTGATCCAAATCACTATAATCTCTGATATAAAATCTCTGTCTCTCTCTCTCTCTCTCTGTCTTTACTCTCTTCTCTCTGTCTCTTCTCTCTCTGTCTCTCCTAGGTGGATGCAGGCCTAACCTTTAATAAAAAGGATTTGGACAGTAGCTATGTGTTTGACGTGCGGACAGTGGAGAGGGTATTCTACCTGGTGGCTGACAGTGAGGAGGACATGAACACATGGGTCAGGTGTATCTGTGACCTGTGTGGATTCAACCCTACTGAACCGTGGTATGACACACACACACACCACACACACACTACATAACAGTATGAATGCACCATATAATCACACATAAACCACACACATGAAACACACATGAACACATATATTAACACATATTAACATATATTAACACATATTAACACACATTAAACAACCAGTTTGATTGATTGATTGGATTGATTGATGATCCATAAGGCGCGCAGCTCCTTGGTGACGGCCTCCACATACATGGTTTGTTTACCAACATCCGATAATTTTAATACAATTTCCTTTCCATAATAAACCATATGTGACAATTACAATCTTCCCTTGTCTCACATCCCTTAAATAATACAGAACAATCCATCCATATATATATATAATTATAACCACAAGACAATCACAATATATATCAACAACAAACACCAAAGAGAGACCATAATGCCGGGCCCATGTTCCTACTCCGTCACCTACTTTAAACTTACCAATGTTGAATACGTGGTTAACAGGATAGTGAAAACAGATTGGGTTACAGGTGATCAATGCTGAACACAGATGGGTTACAGGTGCATCATGCTGAATAATTCAGATGGGTTTACAGGTGATCATGCTGAATAACAGATGGGTTATCGGTGATCATGCTGAATAACAGATTGGGTTCGTCATCACGAATAACACGCAGGTGGATCATTGCTGAATAACAGATGATTCAGGTATACCTGAAGATGGTACATGACTGCATGAATACACACGTGGCTTTACATGTTGTGATCAATCTGAATAACAGATGGATTACAGGTGATGTCATCGAGTAACACAGATGGGTTTCAGGTGACATGCGATACAGATGGTACATGACTGTAAAGTGGTACTGACATGCATAGTGGTTACAGGTGCATGCATACAAGTTCAGTGATAATAACAATGGGTTACAGTGATCATGGCTGGAGGGTAGGACAAGAGAGTGGTTACAGGTTTTGGTATCATGCTGTAATTATATTCAGATTTTGGGTTTATTCATTGTGTGTTACATGCGCAACGCTGAACACGATCCGCGCGTCTCCTGGTGCATCATCGCTGAAT
>NW_019943622.1:3868-14018 GCF_002910315.2 Salvelinus sp. IW2-2015
TACATCCAGATACTCAACTATCCAAGACTGAGACGTAACATCCAAGATATTTAACATCCCACAGATGAAGACTCAAGATATTAACATCCAAGATATTTAACATCCAGATACTTAACATCAAGATTTACATCCAAGATACTTAGCCATCAAGAAAATTAACATCCAAGATACTTAACATCCAAGATAACATGTCCAAGATATTAACATCCAAGATACGTAACATCCAAGATACTTAACATCCAAGATATTTAACATCCAAGATACTTAACATCCAATATACTTAACAGAGTCTTTTGCTACGACTACTATGTCACCTACTACCACCTTAAAATTCTGGGAATTTCCTCAGTTTCACTTTGGAYCCGAACAAGATGAACTATGTTTTTCCAAGGTGAAGTGACAGCTTATTGTCCTTTAGCCATTTACTGGCATTCAGAAGATCAGCACTGAGGGCTTTCTCAACCACATTGTTGTCTTTTGTGGGAAACCACACAGTGCAGAATCATCTGCATATAGGAAAAGGTCACATGTACAGGCAAATTTCAGATCATTTATATAAAATAGAAATAAAAGTGGACCCAGCACACTCCCTTGGGGTACCCCACAGTTCAGGATTTTAGGTTTAGACAGGGTCCCATTCACATCCACCATCTGTTTTCTTCCTTGCAGGTAAGAGCTGACCCCATTTTACTGCTAAGTTATTAAAGCTCATGGCTCTTAGTTTGATTAACAGAATCTCATGATTCATTGTTTTCAAACGTCTTTTGGAGATCTAACATAACCATATGACAAAATGTCCCTCCGTCTACTTCCTTCCTGACGTGGTCAGTCAGATATAGCAGGTGTCAGTGGAATGGGATTTCATGAAGCCAGATTTTAGCTCATGGAATAGGTTATGTAAGGAAATGTAACTGTCAATCTGCTTGAACATAATCTTTTCCATGACCTTCGATAAAGCAACACAGGATTGAGACAGGACAATAGTTTCCGTGATCTAACTTATTCCCTTTTTTTTATATAAAGGAATGACCCTTGTAAGGTTTAGTTGACTGGGAAACCACCCTAGTTCAATAGACAGATTCCCAATGTGAGTTACACAGGGGGTAGTAACTACAGCAGCATCTCTTAGAACTCTGGCAGGAATGTTGTCAAGGCCAGTTGCTATGGAACGGTCAAGTTCTTTCAGCCTCTCACAATTGACTCAGACACCTTTTTCAAATGAAAAATAATCTACTTGAATCCCCTGCTGTTGAGTAAAACTGCTGGACTTGATTCTCCCCCATAGCAACCTGATTGACAAGATAACTTGCTAACTAATGTATTAGCTATAAATTGCTATTCAGACTGTTTGCAACCATGGTCTTGTCTGATGTATCCTTTCCTCCAATGTCCAAGCTGAGATTGAGAGCGTTGGTCTTTATTCTGTTACTGTTACCTAACAGCTTCAGACACTTCCATCATTCACTCAGATTGTTTCTATTTGCAACTATTTTGTAATTGAAATATTCCTTCTCGACCTTCTGTATGATCCTGTTGACCTCGTTTCTTCACTTCTTATAGTCCATAAATATAGCATCTGCCCTGGATTTCCTAAACTCTAGAAAGCGTTCATTTCTACSCTTAATTGCCTTTTAAAATGTTATCATTTATCCATGGCTCTGTTCTTTTCTTAATTCTAACCTGTTTCACTGGAGCCTGCTTATCTACAGCGAGTAAAAACAATGGTTTAAAATGGCCCCATTCTCCACTTCACTGCATTTCAATACAGCAGACCGGTCTAATTTRCTCAGACAATTAACAAAAATATCTGCACTATAATTMTTCATAGACCTAATCTTTTATGAAGTTATGATCATTAAAAACTGTTTTCTGAACCTTCCTACTTYAGAACATGATGGAATGATCACTGAGCCCATAGTTAACAACCCCTTGATCTATCCGACACCAACACAAGGTCAATGATGGTTTGGGTAGAAGGACAGACCGTGCTAGGCTCATTAATCAGCTGGTATAAAGCWAATTTTAAAATAAATAAAAATCTTAAGACCTTTTAAAAGTAGCATGTCTGTATTAAAATCAACAGTAACAATAAGCTCTGATTGGCCATCTTGGCACTACCCTCCCCCCTGTGATTTGGCCATCTGGCTACCCTCCCCCCTGGCAACTGGCCATCTTGCACTACCCCTCCCCCTGGGACTTGGCCATCTTGGACTACCTCCCCTGGCACTTGGCCATCTTGGCACTACCTCCCCCTGGGACTGGCCATCTTGGCACTACCCTACCCCCTGGCACTGGCCATCTTGCACTACCTCCCCTGGTACTTGGCATCTTGGCACTACCCTCCCCTGGCACTTGGCATCTTGGCACTACCTCCCCCTGGCACTTGCCATCTTGGCACTACCTCCCCCTGGGACTGGCCATCTTGACACTATCCTTCCCCTGGACTTGGCCCATTTGGCACTATCCTCCCCTGGGACTTGGCCATCTTGGCACTACCTCCCCCCTGGGACTTGGCCATCTTGGCACTACCCTCCCCCTGGGACTGGCCATCTTGCACTATCCTCCCCCCTGGGACTTGGCCATCTTGGCACTATCCTCCCCTGGGACTTGGCCATCTTGACACTACCCCCCCCCCCTGGGACTTGGCCATCTTGGCACTACCTCCCCTGGGACTTGGCCATCTTGCCACTACCCCCCTGGGACTTGGCAATCTGTGGCACTGTCCTCCCCCCTGGGACTTGGCATCTTGGCACTACCCTCCCCCTGGGACTTGGCCATCTTGGCACTGTCCCTCCCCTGGGACTGGCTCTTGGCTCTACCCTCCCCCTGGGATTGGCAATCTTGGCACTGTCCTCCCCCTGGGACTTGGCCATCTTGGCACTACCCTCCCCCTGGGACTTGGCCATCTTTGGCACTGTCCTCCCCCTGGGACTGGCCATCTTGGCACTACCCTCCCCCTGGGACTTGGCCATCTTGGCACTGTCTCCGCCTGGGACTGCCATCTTGGCACTACCTCCCCCTGGGCTTGGCCATCTTGGCACTACCCTCCCCCTAGGACTGGCCATCTTGGCACTACTCCCTCCCTGGCGCTGGGCATCTTGGCACTACCCTCCCCTGGGACTTGGACATCTTGGCACTGTCCTCCGCCTGGGACTTGGCCATGCTTGACTACCCTCCCTGGGACTTGGCCATCTTGGCACTACCCTCCCCCTAGGCTGCCATCTTGGCATACCCCCCCCTGGGATTGGCCTCTTGGCACTACCCTCCCCCCTAGGACTGGCCATCTTGGCACTAACCTCCTCCCTGCCGCTGGGCATCTGGCACTACTAGAGGGGAGGAGAGGAAAGAGATGAGAATTAAAATCAAACTGGAAACATGCTCTTTCTCGTGTGTGTGTGTGTGTGTGTGTGTGTGTGTGTGTGTGTGTGTGTGTGTGTGTGTGTGTGTGTGTGTGTGTGTGTGTGTGTGTGTGTGTGTGTGTGTGTGTGTGTGTGTGTGTGTGTGTGTGTGTGTGTGTGTGTGTGTGTGTGTGTTTTCAGTAGTCTTTTGATAAGGCAGTATAATAGCTCTGGAAAAGCCAAGGCTGTCTGAGAGAGAAACTGACTGAGTTTACTAAGGTGAGAATGATGACAACTAAAAGAGGCATCACTGCAGTACCTGGTTAAATCCAGGCTGTATCACATCTGGCTGTGATTGGGAGTCCCATAGGGCGGCGCACAATTGGCCCAGCGTCGTCTGGGTTTGGCCGGAGTGGCCGTCGTTGTAAATGAGAATTTTGTTCTTGCCTAGTTTAAAAAAGAGGGCTGTATCCAACCCTAACCCAATAACTACCGTGGGTATGCATCAACAGCAACCTTGGGAAAATCTTTGCATTAACAGCAGACTTGTACATTTCCTCAGTGAAAACAATGTACTGAGCAAATGTCGAATTGGCTTTTTACCAAATTATCGTACGACAGACCAGCGTATTCACCCTGCACACGCGGATTGACATACAAACAGACCGAAACAAAGGCAAAGTCTTCTCATGCTTTGTTGATTTCAAAAAAGCCTTTGATCCAATTTGGCATGAGGGTCTGCTATACAAATTGATGGAAGTGGTGTTGGGGGGAAAATATACCACATTATAAAATCCATGTACACAAACAACAAGTCTGTGGTTAAAACACACATTACTTTCCATAGGACGTGGGTGGAGACGGACGTGGGTGAGAACAGGACCGTGGGGTGAGACAGGGCCGTGGGGTGAGACAGGACCGTGGGGTGAGACAGGACCGTGGGGTGAGACAGGACCGTGGGGTGAGACAGGGCGTGGGGTGAGACAGGACCGTGGGGTGAGACAGGACCGTGGGGTGAGACAGGGATGCAGCTTAAGCCCACCTCTTCAACAAGCACTACCGTTCAAAAGTTTAGGGTCACTTAGAAATGTCCTTGTTTTTGAAAGAAAAGGTATTTTTTTGTCCATTAAAATACACAAAATTGAATCAGAAATACAGTGTAGACATTGTTAATATTGTAAATGACTAGTGTAGCTGGAAACGGCTGATTTTAAATGGAATCTCGTACAACGCTGTGTACCCGCAAAACACCAGTCTCAACGTCAACAGGGAGAAGCGACTCCGGGACGCTTGCCTTCCATCCTAACTGTAAACTATGGTGGGGGGAGCATCATGGTTTGGGGCTGCTTTGCTGCCTCAGGGCTGGACAGCTTGCTATCATCGACAGAAAATGAATTCCCAAGTTTACAAGACATTTAGCAGGAAAATGAAAGGCTATCTGTCCGCCAATTGAAGCTCAACAGAAGTTGAGTGATGCAACAGGACAACACCCAAAACACAGAAGTAATCAACAACAGAGTGGCTTCAACAGAAGATTATACGCCTTCTGGAGTTCAACCCAATTGAGATGCTGTGGCATAACCTCAAGAGAGCGGTTCACACCAGACATCCAAGAAATATTGCTGAACTGAAACAGTTTTGTAAGAGGAATGGTCCAAAATTCTCCTGACCGTTGTGCAGGTGTAACGACTGTCGCTCTCCTCATCCTCAGACGAGGAGAGGAGAGAAGGATCATCAGACCAAATGCAGCTTCAGGGAAAATAAGCCATCTTTTATTTACAGACGATGGCAACACGAAACACAAAACCTTTCAAATTTACAAAACAAGAAAACGACGTCGACGAAACCTGAACATAACTTGACATAACTAAACATAAACTCACGGACAGGAAACAGACGACTTCAAAATGAACGAACAGCCAAACAGTCCGTATGGTATCGACACGACACAGACACGGAAGACAATCACCCACAACAAACAGTGAGACGCCCTACTAATATGACTCTTAATTAGAGGAAAACGCAAACACCTGCTCTAATCAAGAGCCATACCAGGCAACCCAAACAACATAGAACAGATAACATAGACTGCCCACCCAAAACACATGCCCTGACCTAAACACATACAAAAACAACATAAACAGGTCAGGACCGTTACAGAACCCCCCTCAAGGTGCGAACGCCGGGCGCACAGCACAAAGTCCAGGGGAGGGTCTGGGTGGGCAGTTGACCACGGTGGTGGCTCGGCTCTGGACGCTGTCCCACACCACCATAGTCACTCCCCGCTTCTGTCTTCCCCTCCAATGACCACCTAAACTAACATCCTAAATGAATGGCCAGCACCGGGAGAAGGGGCAGCACGGGACAAGGGGCCAGCCACCGGGACAAGGGCCGCACCGGAACAAGGGGCAGCACGGAACAGGGGCAGCACCGGACAAGGGGCAGGCACGGAACCGGGGGCACCGGAACAGGGGCAGCACCGGAACAAGGGGCAGCACCGGAACAAGGGGCAGCACCGGAACAAGGGGCAGACCGGGCAGCACCCGGAACAGGGCAGCACTCGGAAACAGGGAGCACCGGAACAAGGGGCAGCACCGGGACACAGGGGCGGCAGTCCCGCTGAGAGACTCTGGAGGGTCCCGGCTGAGGGACTCTGGCAGGTCCTGGCTGAGGGACTCTGGCAGGTCCTGGCTGAGGGACTCTGGCAGGTCCTGGCTGAGGGACTCTGGCAGGTCCTGGCTGAGGGACTCTGGCAGGTCCTGCTGAGGGATTCTGGCAGGTCTGGCTGAGGGATTCTGGCAGGTCCTGGCTTGAGGGCTCTGGCAGGTCTGGTGAGGACTTGGCAGTCTGGCTGAGGGACTCTGGCAGGTCTGGCTGAGGGACTCTGGCAGTTCCTGGCTGAGGACTCTGGAGCAGGTCTGGCTGGACGGCTCTGGCAGGGTCCTGGCTGGACGGCTCTGGCAGGTCCTGGCTGGACGGCCTCTGGCAGTCCTGGCTGGACGGCTCTGGCAGGTCCTGGCTGGACGGCTCTGGCAGCCCTGGTGACGGCTCTGGCAGCGGCTGGCTGGCACGGCTCCTGGCTGGGGTCATGGGGAGACGCTCTGGCTGTCAAGAGTGCGGACGGCAGGGACGGGGCGCTGCTGGCTGGTTCATGGCAGGACGGCTCTTGGCTGGCTCATGGAGGAGGCTCTGCTGGGCGTCGGGGGACGTCTCTGGCTGGTGCATAGCGGAAACGACTTGTAGGGGGAGAAGAAGACAGCCTGGTGCGGGTGTGTATAGGGCACTGGCTGCGCTGGAGAGGAGGAAACAGCTGGGAGAGAACCGGGAGAACAGCCTCGGTACGGGGGCTCTGCCACCGGAGACTGGTACATGGAGGTGGCACGGTATACCCGGGATCCGTGGAGAGGACGGACAACGTGCCTTCTTGAGCACCAGTGGGGAGCCTCCCAACCTTACCAGGTTGAATGGTCCCGTAGCCCTGCCAGTGCGCGAGGTGGAAATAGCCGCACGGGCTATGCACGGCGAACGGAACCACCTGTAAGGTGGTGCCATGTAGCCGGCCCGAGGAGACGTACTGGAGGCCCAGATACTTGCGGTTCTAAGATACACGATGCATCCGGCTCGATGCCCAACTAGCCCTCCCAGTGCGCGGAGGTGGAATAGCCCGCACTGGGCCTAAGCACGCGTACGTGGGACCACGCTGCGCTTACCGCATAACACGGTGTCTTACAGTGACGACGCCCTTTACTCAGGTAAAGCACGCGGGAGTTGGCCGTATTCCTACCCGGCTTTGCCACACTCCTGTGTGCCCCCCCCCAAGAATTTTGGGTCTGACCTGCACGGCTCCCAACCGCGTCGCCGTCGCGTGCCTCTTCATACCAGCGCCTCTCAGCCTTCGCTGCTTCCACTCCCCTGGGACGGCATTTCCCTGCTGAGCCAAGGTCCTCTACCACTCCAGGATCTCCACCAAGTCAGGATCTTGATTGCTCTGTTGAGCATTCCCTTCGCTTGGGTCTATCGTGGGGTGATTCTGTAAACGACTGTCCGCTCTCCTCATCTCAGACGAGGAGAGAGAGAAGGATCTCAGACCAAAATGCAGCTTCGGGAAATAAGCCATCCTTTTTATTTACCACGACGATGGCAAGCAGAAACACCAAAAACTTTCAAAATTACACCAAACAAGGCAAAACGACGTCGCACGGAAAGCCTGACATAAAACTACTAACTCATACAACCAACTCAACGGACAGGAAACAGACGACTTCAAAACAATAGACACGAACAAGCCCCAGTCCCGTATGGCTATACGACACGACACAACACCGGGAAGAAACACCCACAAACAACAGTAGAAAATCACCTACCCTAATATGATCTTAAATTAAGGAAAGCACGCAAACACCTGCCTCTAATCAAGACCGCCATACTCTAGGCAACGCCACCAAACCGTAACACCATAACCAGATAAATGACTGCCCACCAAACACATGCCTTGACCTAAGACACATTACAAAACAACATTAAAACAGGTCAGGACCGTTACAGCAGGTCTGATCCACAACTACAGAAAACATTTGGATGAAGTTATTGCTGCCAAAGGAGGGTCAACCAGTTATTAAATCCAAGGGTTCACATACTTTTTCCACCCTGCACTGTGAATGTTTACACGGTGTGTTCAATAAAGACATAAAACCATATAATTGTTTGTGTTTTATTAGTTTAAGCAGACTGTTTGTCTATTGTTGTGAACTAGATGAAGATCAGATCTAATGATATGACCAATTTATGCAGAAATCCAGGTAATTCCAAAGAGTTCACATACTTTTTTTTGCCACTGTATTTCCCTCAGATTACACAGGCCAACAAAAAAATTGAAAAAAAAATCACATTTTGATAAACTCCCATATCTACTGGGTGAAATACCTGTCTGCAATCACAGCAGCAAGATGTGTGATCTGTTGCCACAAAAGGTCAACCAGTGAAGAACAAACATCATTGTAAATACAACCCATATTTATGTTTATTTATTTTGCCTTTTTGTACTTTAACTATTTGCATATCGTTACAACACTGGATATAGACATAATATGACATTTTGAAATGTCTTTATTCTTTTAGAACTTCTGTGATTGTGATGTTTACTGTTCATTTTTATTGTTTATTTCACTTTTGTTTATTATCTACTTCACTTGCTTTGGCAACGTTAACACATGTTTCCCATGGCAATAAAGCCCCTTGAATGGAGGCAGGTAGCCTAGTGGTTTAGAGCGTTGGACTAGTAACCGAAAGGTTGCTTGAATGAATCCCCGAGCTGACAAGGTACAACTCTGTCGTTCTGCCCCTGAACAAGGCAGTTAACCCACTGTTCCCCAGTAGGCCGTCATTGTAAATAAGAATTTGTTCTTATCTGATTTGCCTATTTAAATAAAGGTTAAAATTGGAGAGAGAGAGTGATTTACAGAGTCTCTAGAGTAGACTAAACATCTACACAGTGCCACCAGAATTATCAGTAGGGATGTTCAGTGTCGGTCCTGGAGGACCCAAACACGTCTGGTTTTCATCCTCTCCTTCTAATCATTTATACCTGGGACACCAGGTGAGTGCAATTAACTACCAGGTAGAAACAGAAAAACCAGACGTTTTTTCAGCCGTCCAGCACCGACATTGAACATCCCTGGTAGAGAGGTGGAGTCCAGATTAGAGGCAGGGACAGGAGGGTAATTCTCTAAGGGTTAAAACCGTAGTTTCTATAAAAACTCCAGCCGTCTTTACTGTTTCAGACAGACCCACCGTCACCGCCCCGACAGTCCCCACAGGCCACGCCCCCGTCTTCATGGCGACCACCGTCATGGCCCCTCCGCCCTACCAGCCGGTCAGTGTGAAGCAGCTGGAATCAGTCAACAGTGAGGAGGACGGAACAGAGTACCTGTGGCTGTCACACTGCCAGAGCAAGACACCACACAGGTACACACACACATAGAGATACAACACACACACACACACACACGCAACACAACACGCACACGCACACGCACACGCACACGCAACACACACACACACACACACACACACACACACACACACACACACACACACACACACACACACACACACACACACACACACACAGGTAACACACACACACACACAACACACATAGAGATCATACACACCACACACACACACACACACACACACACACACACACACACACACCACATACACACAGGTACAACACACACACACACACACACACACACACCACCACAACACACACAGGTACACACACGCACACATACACACACACACACACACACACACACACACACACACACGGTCACCTGTAAGAAGAGAGTTATCAAAATCATGTTGATAATGTCTTGTCTTCCTTGTTACAGAAATACTTCATTTCAAAAATAAAGTGTTTCAGAATAATAGTCCTCCTGGTCTGTATTTCTCTGTTTCAGGCCTCCAGTTAGTTCCTACCACTCCACCTCCTCTGACACAACAGACTACAATGACAACACTCTCCCGTCCCACTGGCCCCCTCCCTCTTCTTCCTCCTCTCTTCCTCACCCTCTTCCCTCGCTAAAGACCTCCCCCCTCACGCCCACAGCCATCGGCCCCTGGGCCGTCGCCACGGAGACCAACCCTTTTAGCCAATCGCAGGACAGCGTGTTACCCCTGAACTCCGTAGGGGCTGGACTAGGGGTCACCCGTCCCCCACCCCAGAAAACACTCCCTCCAGCTGCAGGCTGTGTCTCTCCCTCCCATCTGTAAGGACATGGTCTTCAACACAAACAGTATAAACA
>NW_019943622.1:14043-23566 GCF_002910315.2 Salvelinus sp. IW2-2015
TTTTTGATAAGGCAGTAAATATAGCTCTGGAAAAGCCAAGGCTGTCTGAGAGAGAAACTGACTGAGTTTACTAAGGTGAGAATGATGACAACTAAAAGAGCTATCATGCAGTCACTGGTTAAAATCCAGGCTGTATCACATCTGGGCTGTGATTGGGGAGTCCCCATAGGGCGGCGCACAATTGGCCCAGCGTCGTCTGGGTTTGGCGGAGTAAGGCCGTCGTTGTAAATGAGAATTTGTTCTTGCCTAGTTTTAAAAAGAGGGCTGTATCCAACCGCTAACCCTAATAACTACCGTGGGATAATGCATCAACAGCAACCTTGGGAAAAATCCTCTGCATTAACAGCAGCTTGTACAATTTCTCAGTGAATAACAATGTACTGGCAATGTCAAAATTGGCTTTTTTACCAAATTATCGTACGACAGACCAACGTATTCACCTGCACACGCGGATTGACATAACAAACAGACCGAAACAAAGGCAAAGTCTTTCATGCTTTGTTGATTTCAAAAAAGCCTTTGACTCAATTTGGCATGAGGGTCTGTATACAAATTGATGGAAGTGGTGTTTGGGGGGGAATATTACAACATTATAAAATCTCATGTACACAAACAACAAGTCTGTGGTTAAAACACACATTACTTTCCATAGGACCGTGGGTGGAGACAGGAACGCGTGGGGTGAGAACAGGACCGTGGGGTGAGTACAGGGCCGTGGGGTGAGACAGGACCGTGGGGTGAGACAGGACCGTGGGGTGGAGACAGGGGCCGTGGGGTGAGAACAGGGGCCGTGGGGTGAGACAGGACCGTGGGGTGAGACAGGACCGTGGGGTGAGACGGGATGCAAGCTTAAGCCCCACCCCTTCATCAAGCACTACCGTTCAAAAGTTTAGGGTCACTTAGAAATGTCCTTGTTTTTGAAAGAAAAGGTATTTTTTTGGTCCATTAAATAACACACAAAATTGAATCAGAAATACAGTGTAGACCATTGTTAATATTGTTAAATGACTAGTGTAGCTGGAAACGGCTGATTTTAAATGGAATCTCGTACAACGCTGTGTAACCCGCAAAAACACCAGTCTCAACGTCAACAGGGAGAAGCGACTCCGGGACGCTTGCCTTCATCCTAACTGTAAACTATGGTGGGGGGAGCATCATGGTTTGGGGCTGCTTGTGCTGCCTCAGGGCCTGGACAGCTTGCTATCATCGACAGAAAATGAATTCCCAAGTTTACAAGACATTTAGCAGGAAAATGAAAGGCTATCTGTCCCGCCAATTGAAGCTCAACAAGAAGTTGAGTGATGGCAACAGGACAACAACCCAAAACACAGAAGTACTCAACAACAGAGTGGCTTCAACAGAAGATTATACGCCTTCTGGAGTTCAACCAATTGGAGATGCTGTGGCATAACCTCAAAGAGAGGCGGTTCACACAGACATCGCCAAGAATATTGCTGAACTGAAACAGTTTTGTAAAGAGGAATGGTCCAAAATTCTCCTGACGCTTGGGTGCAGGTCTGATCCACAACTACAGAAACATTTGGATGAAGTTATTGCTGCCAAAGGAGGGTCAACCAGTTATTAAATCCAAGGGTTCACATACTTTTTCCACCCTGCACTGTGAATGTTTACACGGTGTGTTCAATAAAGACATAAAACCATATAATTGTTTGTGTTTTATTAGTTTAAGCAGACTGTTTGTCTATTGTTGTGAACTAGATGAAGATCAGATCTAATGATATGACCAATTTATGCAGAAATCCAGGTAATTCCAAAGAGTTCACATACTTTTTTTTGCCACTGTATTTCCCTCAGATTACACAGGCCAACAAAAAAATTGAAAAAAAAATCACATTTTGATAAACTCCCATATCTACTGGGTGAAATACCTGTCTGCAATCACAGCAGCAAGATGGGTGATCTGTTGCCACAAAAGGTCAACCAGTGAAGAACAAACATCATTGTAAATACAACCCATATTTATGTTTTATTATATTTTGCCTTTTTGTACTTTAACTATTTGCATATCGTTACAACACTGGATATAGACATAATATGACATTTTGAAATGTCTTTATTCTTTTAGAACTTCTGTGATTGTGATGTTTACTGTTCATTTTTATTGTTTATTTCACTTTTGTTTATTATCTACTTCACTTGCTTTGGCAACGTTAACACATGTTTCCCATGGCAATAAAGCCCCTTGAATGGAGGCAGGTAGCCTAGTGGTTTAGAGCGTTGGACTAGTAACCGAAAGGTTGCTTGAATGAATCCCCGAGCTGACAAGGTACAACTCTGTCGTTCTGCCCCTGAACAAGGCAGTTAACCCACTGTTCCCCAGTAGGCGTCATTGTAAATAAGAATTTGTTCTTATCTGATTTGCCTATTTAAATAAAGGTTAAAATTGGAGAGAGAGAGTGATTTACAGAGTCTCTAGAGTAGACTAAACATCTACACAGTGCACCAGAATTATCAGTAGGGATGTTCAGTGTCGGTCCTGGAGGACCCAAACACGTCTGGTTTTCATCCTCTCCTTCTAATCATTTATACCTGGGACACCAGGTGAGTGCAATTAACTACCAGGTAGAAACAGAAAAACCAGACGTTTTTTCAGCCGTCCAGCACCGACATTGAACATCCCTGGTAGAGAGGTGGAGTCCAGATTAGAGCAGGGACAGGAGGGTAATTCTACTAGGGTTAAAACCGTAGTTTTCATATAAAACTCCAGCCGTCTTTACTGTTTCAGACAGATCCACCTCGATCTACATTTACATACTAGTTACCCGACCCTCTGACAAATGTCCGCAAACCATCGGGCATCGCCCCACTCGGTTCATTGCATTGTGTACGATCCTAGACGTACATTGTGCTCACCATCTTCGCCCTTCTACCCGCTGTCGGGCTTTGCAGGTTTGTTACTAGATGCAGCTGGAATCGGGTGCTCGAACGGTGCAGAGAGGTGGGTGGAGGTACGTGTAGGACAGGGTGAGTATCGCTAGAGGTGGCATGTCATCGGACTATGCCACGCGAGTCACCATAGACACACCAAGCCACGACGGTGTACGTGACACACGACAGATGTCACGAAGCATCACAGGGAGGCGACTAGTGGAGGCATCGATAGGCACGGTTACTGGAGACATCACTTCAGGCTGCCGGGTAGAGAGCTGTGTGATGTGATTGTATTAATCTGTCTTATAGAGGTCTTCACAGCACATCACCCGCCACCAAATTCACCAACATATACCCTAACAACAAACAACATCTTCGACCACTAATCAACGGCGCAGTGACATCTATAATATGCTCAACCGCAAAATACCGACGGATCAACAGACGCACAATTCAACAAACCACCACCAGTGAACAACATAAGTCCAGGTAGGACCCTTTTGGCTTGTTTCTGAGTAGCATTTAAGTCAGTCAGTGGAATGCTCAGACTAGAAGGACAATGCGCCAACCATCGTCACAGATTAACGTCTCAAAAAATCTTATTGACCTAGTTCTGCGTCGTCCACGTGTCTGACTGTTCTCTAACAATAAGGTCATGTTATGGGTTCAGGGCCTCGTTTTCACAAATGTGTCCTTCTGAATAGAGGTCGTGCCTGATCTGGGATCGGGTCCCTACCACTGACCATACGATAATCTCATTCATTATGATCTTAATGCTAAAACTGATCCTAGATCACGGCCTCTACATTCTGAGACGCTTTCGTGAATACAGACCCAGACACCATAGTTACCCATTAGGCCACTGGAGCCACAAGTCCACTTAGAGGCGACACACACATCTCAATCTATCCTGCCGAGGATAAATGACACTGTATTGTGTATAAACCTGGATTGGTAAATGCTATGTAATTTTCCCAATGAGAGGCTTTGAAGCCATGATCGTCCATCTTTCGGTACTCCCCAGAAGGAGCAGTCCCTCCTAGCAGCACAAGTCAGGGAATTGAGAATATCCTAACACATTTCAATTAAATGGGACACAAAGCGCACAAAAAATTGCACAACACACACCCTATCCTTATTATTTGATAGATTTATCATTAGATGCGGGAAACACAGTAAACAGCTAAGTCATCCACTAATACACCCTGTTAAGGAAAAATGTTAATGTTTGTTGGCCACTAATATAATTTAAAAGTATGCCATTAAGGGTGTCCTGTATATAATAAACACGTTCACAAAAAACAATGTAGACATTAATTAAATGCATTTACACTATAAGACCTACTCACAAAATATCTTTTATACCAATATTTATTCTATAATCTGGGGAGAGTCACTAGTGTTTACATAAATAAATTTTGTTAAGATTGGTATGAGACTTCAACCCGCTCTTATCCACAGGCACACTATTAATTAGCAATCAACAGTTATCATGAAGATCTTTGGTAGAATTTATGGTTAAATCTATGCAATCATTCCCAGACCTGACGATTTCTTGTGACCAATACTCAGCAATACCACCAACACGAAAATGCCATATAATGTTTATGAGCACAACAGCGGAACACTATTAATCTCACACACACACGATCAATAACGAGTCGAAGCAATGGTGACTGCGATAATGGATTCGGCTCAACCTAGAATGGCGTTCCATTTCATCACCATCAAACATAGTCCATCAAAAATACATACTGGCTACAGGGTAGAAGTGCAATTCTACACTACAAATGTCAGCGGTATACATCATCCCACTCTCCATTCGAATCACACGAACAGGCAAACTGCTAGAAGGAGCTCCACTCTTATTGTATAAAGTGGAGTAGAAAAAGCATGAGCTTATATCAGAGAATACAATTGAGTTGGAGTATAACTGAATTGACTTTGTCCTATACGTCCTAGTCGTCTATCATGAGCAAGATAAACCCTTCATTTAAATACAAAAAATCAAATGTGTTTTTCTTCACAGTATATGTATCTGTATTATATAGGTTCCTCATTACCTACATCTGGGTAACTGTAAATTTCTACAAATGCTTTGTCTAAGTTTGTCACTTCAGTTCTAAAAATGGCCCGCGTTTTTGAGTAATTGTCCTAATGATCCATACTTTTAGGATATTTTCCACCTTACCGGTATCTCACCTCCCTGACACAACAGACTACAATATTTGTATCCAAATAATACAACTACTTCCTCGTTACGCCCACAAGCTGTCGTGGCTGTTAACTCTCACAACACTCGTTCACGTTTTCAATTCCCGCCTCCATCTGTCTTTCTCTCATTACCTCCCTACTTTCTTCTCTCCCCTGTTGCTGGAGTCTAAAGGCCTATCGCCTCAGCTTTCTGCGCCATGGAAATGGGGTTCCATAACTCGCCACTCAGCACGTGAGCCTGCTCCAATCCTTCGGGGACCGCTCGTGGACGCCTGAATCGAACCCAAACGCGTAGGGAGAACACCGAGAGTACGTCTGACTCCAGTGTCTCAGGATGTATGTCCAAAGTAGCTAGTATAAGGTACACAGTCCTGGTTTTCAGTTAAACACTACCCTGAAACTCTCGCAACTAACCTTACAAGGCTCTGCGCACTCAGGAGGCCTACTACCACTCCGCCGGCACACGAAAGCTTTTTCTACCCGAAGAAAAACATACTGTCCCTTACCACGTTCCTAGATGCGCTCGCTGACTGGTTGCTACAGCCCAAGCAAAAACTCCCAGGCCCTCTCTCCTTCCCTCTCACCCTCCATATTCTGTTATTACGTGGATCGTAATGAGTTCTTCACACAAACACGCTATATATTAACCACCTACACACATATCCCTACGATGCCAGCTTTTGCTATGATAAATGTCATTATATATGCGAACAATATACTACGGCGAGGTACCCTCACGTCGTCAATTGCCCTCCACATGATATTCTGCAAGCGCTAGGCATGTATTGCTCCATTTTGTGTTTGGTAACCTTGTCAGTTCTAAATCTCACTAGCAAACTGATGTTGTTCCTCAACACAGGGTTCCTTCGTCCGCTTATCTGTCTTTATCTACTCCCACTTTGGTGTTTCTCGTTGTTCTTTCACTCACCACGAACCCGCCTCTTTATGTAAGCTAAAGATAAGCATTACATCTTTAATGTATCGCTAGCTCATGGAGTGATCTAAGTCAATGGCTGATTGAGTCTCTAAGTGTAATTTGATTTGTGCATATATATCTGTTCACTATATGCTAGATCGTATCTCTCAGTCGACATCTGTTGTCCTCTTTCCTGCTTCTGTCTCTCCACTCTCTCTGTCTCCTCTCTCCACCCTGTGCCTATACTGCGCGTACTCTCCTTCTCAGGCTCTGTGCAAGAGAGAGGCCGCAGCCCACGCCACCGGCACCCACTCCCCCATGGGCACCAGCGCAGGCGCCAGGCGACGCGCGCCACCGCCCACGGCAGGCCGCTAGGCGCGAGCGGCAGCGGCACGGCCCACGGGAGCCCCACCCACACAGCCCCCACACGACCACGCCCACCCAGCACACGCACACGACCCACGCACCACCCGACCCAGCCCCCACAGTACAGGTCTAGTTCTCTACATCTCGTCTACTCACTGCTACTCTCAGTCAGACTCTCTCATGACACTCACCTGAGACTCTCTCTCATCCATCTCTCCTCTCGATCCTACGACACGACATCGACAGAACAAGAACAGTCACATCATTCTTCTGTCTCTCTCTTCGTCTTTCTCATTTCTTCTATCTCTATAGTTGTCATTCTATCTGTTTCCTCTCTCTATCCCTCTCCTCTTGTCTCTCTCTCTCTGTCCTGTCTCTCTGTTCTGTCTCTCTCTCTTCTGTCCTCTGTCTGTCTCTCGTCTCTGTCTCTCCTCTCTCTCTCTCTGTCTCTCTCTGTCTCTCTCTGTCTCTCTGGTCTCTCATCTCTCCCTCCTCTCCCATCCACCCCAGCTCACCCACAACCAGGATGATCAGGGTGAACTCCTCCACCCGCCTCCACCACGCCCCCCCAAGCCCCGGTGTCTGCCGCCAGACGACGCCTATTACCCGGTTTCTTCTCTGCCACTCTGGATCGAACCTCACGTCTACCGGTCAGCTCGAGAACCAGAAAAGCAGTAGGACGGTGAGAAGGATGGGAGGTCAAGGGAGGAAGAAGGAGAATGGGCGAGGAAGGGGAGAAACTGAGCAACTAATCCACCAAGCACTCGTTTGTTGAACACTTAAGCTATGCTACCACCAGTGAGCATGGCACACACGGAACACACACACTACAGGTAGAGAACACCACACACAACACACATCCACAACCAGAACACCACATTCACCACACACACACAACAACACACCACACATCACACACACACCAACACCCAACACACACAAGCTATCCACTTCGGGAGTATATGAAAGTGTTGTTCTTCTTTTCACCCATCTACATAAGCCCATCTACACACAAATCCCCAATAATGACAAAGTGAAACACATTATAATTTTCTTTTAGCGAATTTACTGAAAATGAAATACAGAAATATCTCATCTACCTAAGCATTCTCAGTCAACACATGTTAGAATCACTTTTTGCAGCGATTACAGCTGGGAGTCTTTCTGGGTAAGTCTCTAAGAGCTTTGCACACCTGGATTGTACAATATTTGCCCATTATTATTTTCTAAACTCTTCGAGTTCTGTCAAATTGGTTGTTGATCATTGATAAATGATTTGACCTTGTGTTTTAGGTTATTGTCCTGCTGAAAGGGGAATTTGTCCCCCATTGTCTGTCTGAAAGCAGACTGAACCAGGTTTTCCTCTAGGATTTTGCCTGTGCTTAGCGCCATTCCATTTATTTTTTATCCTGAAAAACTCCCCAGTCCTTAACGATTACAAGCATACCCATAACATGATGCAGCCACCACTATGCTTGAAAATATGGAGAGTGGTCCTCAGTGATGTGTTGTATTGGATTTGCACCAGACATAACGCTTTGTATTCTGGACATAAAGTTAATTTCTTTACCACATTTGCCGTAATACTTTAGTGCCTTATTGCAAACAGGATGCATGTTTTGAAATATTTTTATTCTGTACAGGCTTCCTTTTCACTCTGTCATTTAGGTTAGTATTGTGAAGTAACTACAATGTTGTTGATCCATCCTCAGTTTTCTCCTATCACAGCCATTAAACACTGTAATTGTTTTAAAGTCACCATAGACCTCATGGTGAAATCCCTGAGCGGTTTCCTTCCTCTCCGGCAACTAAGTTAGGAAGGACGCCTGTATCTGTGAAGTGACTAGGTGTATGGATTAGGGCTGATCACGTTTAGTCAACTGGTCGATTGTTCAGTTGGTTGACCGAGATCGTTTTCTGTCCAGCAGTGGCAAATAAATAAACAAACTGTATGACACAAGACACTTGTTTGACTCACACATGTCTCAGTGGACTAATCCAATTAACCTGTCTGAGTGGACTAATCCATTGCCTGTCTGAGTGGACTAATCCATTGCCTGTGAGTGGACTAATCCATTACCTGTCTCAGTGGACTAATCCATTGCCTGTCTCAGTGGACTAATCCATTACCTGTCTCAGTGGACTAATCCATTACCTGTCTGAGTGGACTAATCCATTACCTGTCTCAGTGGACTAATCCATTACCTGTCTCAGTGGACTAATCCATTGCCTGTCTCAGTGGACTAATCCATTACCTGTCTCAGTGGACTAATCCATTGTAGAGGCCACAGGGATGGCACACAAGTAGTACATCGTTAATTGTTAAATCCCATAATTTTTTATCGACAATGTTTCTTTGGTTTAGGTCATTTCTGCGTTCAATATATTATTATTAGTTGTCATTGTAGGCGTTGGCACGTTGTTTACAGAGCGTACAACCTAGGCTACACTTGGTTTATTTAACTCCATTTATAAATTGTCAATTTATTAATTGTCTTTTGTTCTGAGTGCTGGAGTTGTGTAAATAAGACACCCATTCGGATATATTAGTCCCAATATTACTGTAGCATGTAGGCTATGCTGCAGCAAATGTATCTGTCACAAGAAAAGTACCAGCTGATGAGATGATACGTACATGGTGAACTGCGCTCCATCTGAGATGCTCGTTGACAGAGAGAAAGAGATGAAGCGAGAGGGTTTAACTCCCGTCAAAAACGGTTCACGATAAGCAGACTGATAAACAGACCGCCTGCCTTCCCACCTTTGGGACAACGGCACACATTGTTAGGCTGGAAACAAGACCATCTCATCATTATATACAGTATCTCTGGTGTTAATGAAACAAGACCATCTCATCATTATATACAGTATCTCTGGTGTTAATGAAACAAGACCATCTCATCATTATATACAGTATCTCTGGTGTTGATGAAGCAAGACCATCTCATCATTATATACAGTATCTCTGGTGTTGATGAAGCAAGACCATCTCATCATTATATACAGTATCTCTGGTGTTGATGAAACAAGACCATCTCATCATTATGTATAGGATCTCTGACGTTGCTGATTGATCATGCAGATAGCAGAACAGAGAACGCCGTAGAGAGAGAATCCAGATTTAGACGTCACATG
>NW_019943622.1:24329-33750 GCF_002910315.2 Salvelinus sp. IW2-2015
GTCGGTGCGACAATAGCAGGCTTTTGGTTGAAGCTCAGTGTTAAATTAACATTTCCTTATCATCATAACTAWGCCAATATGACAACAATGTCGATGAAAATGTACTAATCACCKTGATTGGAAGTACACAACACACTCCCTGCCTTTCATCATGAGCCATCCGGCTGTTACCGAGAGCCACTTACCGGATTTTGAACAGGGTTGTTAGCATTCGGGGGGGGGGAAAGTACATTTTTAGCCCCGACCTAGCTGAATATCTWGGCATCGGATAAGTAGGAATCTACAGCATTCATAAAGTGACCATTAGACTTGCCACCTTTCGGACTGAATAAGTTTATAGGGACAAAAGTTTTGATTAAATGTATAATTTATCACTCTCACATGCCAATAAAGAAACAATATTTTTTTGTAGCATTTCTGACAATGCAAAAATATTTTTCAGCCAAAACTCAAAAGATCCAGAACCGGGTCAAGCAACTCTGTTTCTCGACAACAATACAGCTGCACTAGGCTGACCAATCATAAGAACTGGATGAGAACCAACCTAGGCTACTGTAGATACAAAAAAAGGGTTCCAAAAGGGATCTTCGGCTGTCCCCATTGGAGAACCCTTTTGGGTTCCAYGTAGAACCCTTTTGGGTTCCAGGTAGAACCCTTTTGGGTTCCAGGTAGAACCCTCTGTGGAAAGGGTTCTACCTGGAACCCGAAAGGGTTTTACCTGAAACCAAAAAGGGTTCTTCAAAAGGTTCTCATATGTGACAGCCGAAGAACCCTTTTTGGTTCTAGGTAGCACCTTTTTTTCTAAGATTGTAGCTAGCTAAATGTTGGAATTCAAGCTAAGGTTAATAAAAAAATGCACAAATATATTTTGATTAGCACCAGTCAGCTGAAAGCTAGCTAGCTAACGAACAGGCCTAGAAAGGTAGATATCTATATTTGGTTATGAAAGGTTTTTACACAAWTTACTTCAGCCATTAGCTAGCTAGCTAGGGCCAGACAAAAACAGCTGACCTCAACACAGAAGCTAGCTTACGTTAGCGCTCATCCCAAATGCTGTTCCTACATTTTTGTTCTCTCCACAAAACTAACACTAAACTTTGGGCAAATTGTCACGCTGCTACCTTACAATGCATGCAATGGGCTTTTGCAATACTAGCTAGCTAGCTAGCTACTCCATAGTCCAAGCTACGGTAAGAGCTAGCCGCAGGTGTGATCAATCTACAAAGTACGCTCAAACTTTTGTGATTAGAATGCTTATTTAGAACGTCCAGTTACAATTGGCGCAACAGTCAGAGTTTGAGCTAGCCACAACTTTTTTCACAGCCGCCATTTTGAACAAACACAGTCCCCATTTTGCACAAACACAGTCGCCATTTTGCACAAACACAGTCCCCATTTTGAACAAACACAGTCCCCATTTTGCAAAAACACAGTCCCCATTTTGAACAAACACAGTCCACTCTGAGCCATTCAGTCTTGTTGTTTATGTATGTAGCTAACGGGCTAAGCTGTAGCATTAGCAATGTCTTTCAAAAGGAGACAACTCACAAATGCGGAAATTCAGGAGATTTTTTTTAAATTCTGACAATGAATCTGAGTATGAAAGTCAGAAATCAGATTCTGACAGTGACAGAGAGGAGCTGCCCCCCCCAAGCTTGTAGCCATTTGAGAACCCTGAATCGGAGGACCCCTTGCCCACTGACGAAGTCCCAGGTCCCTTTGAAGATGCTGGTGATGATGGAGGCAGACAGACAGTGGATGAGGTACGGGAGGTCTGTGGTAGCTGGAAGGCCGCCAGCCATTTCATCCCTCCTGGCCCTGCTGTTTCATCCCTCCTGGCCCTGCTGTTTGCTTTGATGAGTCCCAGTAGGGGATTGCAACGCCCCTTGCCGTTTCCCTCTGAGGCAGAGTACTTCAATCTGTTTCTGACAGTGGAGCTGGTGGGAGACATAGTGGAGTAGACCAATCGCTATGCCTTGGAGCTACAGGAGAAGAGAGAGCCAGGAGTGAGGGGTTAAACTCGCTAAATGGTTGATAACCACAATTAGTGAAATGTATACCTTCCTGGTGACAGTCCTTCTCATGGGAAATAGTAAAGAAGAACTTCCTAAGAGAATACTGGAGCACAGATCCTATGTTTGCAACTCCCTYCTTTGCCATCCTCTTTTCCCCAGACCGCTTCCTAGTTCTGCTGCGATGCCTGCATTTCGTCAACAATGCTACTGCCAGCCTAAATGACCCGTTGCTCAAAATAAGAAATGTTCTCAYCAGCCTGACATCAGCATTTGATCGGGTCTTTGTGGCGTACAAGGACCTATGCATTGATGAGTCCCTGATGTTAGGGAAAGGTAGGCTGGCGTTCCGTCAATATATTCCCTCCAAAAGGCACAGGTTTTGGGGTCAAGGTCTTTGTTATTTGCGACGTGAAGACAGGATTTGACCAGGACATTATAGTTTACACTGGGTCCACCACTGACTTCCAACATTATGAGGGGCTTGGGGTGTCCAGGTCCATGGTGATGACCATGCTGGCTCCTCATCTCAGCAAGGGACACACTTTGTATGTGGACAATTGRTGGCAAAAGTCCCACACTCTTCCAGCATCTGCTCTCCACAGTCCAGTCGAACAGGAAGGGGATGCCGGAAGCAGGAACAGGAAGATGCAGAAGGGGGGAGGTGGAGTTCAAGGAGAACGGTCAACAGCTGGCAGTAAAGTGGCATGACAAACGAGACGTCCATGTCCTCTCCGCTGTCCGTACAGCAACCATGTCGGCCACAGGGAAGGTGGACAACCTGACGGGAGAGAGAAACAGATCAAACCAGACTGCGTGCTTGACTATAACGTCAAAATGGATAAGTAGATAAGTGGATAAGGCGGACACGATAAACAGCTAGGAATGTGGTATAAGACGCTATGTTTTCCATCTGATCGACACTGCTGCCCTGAATGGCTACATGGTTCTCCGCCAACTAAACAGGTCAGGTGATTATTGAAAAGGGCTTCTGATTGGACTGCAGTTCACATACAAATCACGTACAGTTCCATTGTGCAATTATAGTGACAATATCTCACCCACCTATCCATTGCCTCACCACCTACCCACTGCCTCATCATCCTACCCACTGCCTCATCATCCTACCCACTGCCTCATCATCCTACCCACTGCCTCATCACCCTACCCACTGCCTCATCATCCTACCCACTGCCTCATCACCCTACCCACTGCCTCATCACCCTACCCACTCCGTCAATCTACCCACTGCCTTCATCATTCCTACCCACTGCCTCATACCCTACCCACGCCTTCATCATCCCTACCCACTGCCTCATCCCCTACCCATGCCTCATCATCCCTACCCACTGCCTCATCACCCTACCACTGCGCTCATCACCACCACTAGCCGCACTCAGCCTACCCACTGCCTCATACCCGTCCACTGCCTCATCATCCTACCCACTGCCTCATCACCCTACCCCACTGCTTTCATCATCCTACCCACTGCCTCATCACCCTACCACTGCCTCATTACCCTACCCACTGCCTTCATCCCTCCACCCTCATCACGCCTCATTCCTACCACTGCCCATCATCCTACCCCACTGCCTCATCACCTACCACTGCCTCTCACCCTACCCACTGCCTATCACCTACCCACTGCCATCCTCACCACTGCAACAAACCAGACACACGACCTCATCACACCTACCCACTGCCTCATCACCCTACCCACTGCCTCATCACCACCCACTGCCTCATCACCCTACCCACTGCCTCATCACCCTACCCACTGCCCTTCATTCACCCTAGCCCACTGCCTCATCACCCTACCCACTGCCTCATCCCTACCCACTGCCTCATCATCCTACCCACTGCCTCATCACCCTACCCACTTGCCTCATCATCCTACCCACATGCCTTCATCATCCTACCACTGCCTCATCACCCTACCCACACGCCTTCATCATCCTACCCACTGCCTCAGTCAACCTACCCACTGCCTCATCACCTACCCCTGCCTCATCACCTACCCACTGCCTCATCTACCACCCTCATCCTACCCCACTGCCTCATCACCTCCATGCCTCATCATTCCTACCCACTGCCTCATTTCCTACCCACTGCCTCATCACCTACCCACTGCCTCATCATCCTACCCACCTGCCTCATCACTTCTACCCACTACCCTCATCATCCTACCCACTGCCCTCATTCACCCTACCCACTGCTCATCATCAAGCCTTACAACCCATGCCTCATTCATCCTACCCACTGCCTCATTCACCTCCTACCCACCGCCTCATCACCCTACCCACCGCCTCATCACCCTACCCACTGCTCACACCTCCACTGCCTCATCACCTACCCACTGCCTTCATCATCCTACCCACTGCCTCATCACCTACCCACTGCCTATCATCCTACCCACTGCCTCATCGACCTCCCACTCCTCATCATCCTATTTTCCCACTGCCTCATCATCCTACCCACTCCCTCATCATCCTACCCACTGCCTCATCATCCTACCCACTTGCCTCATCACCCTACCCCACTGCCTCATCACCACCACTCTATTCATCCTACCCACTGCCTTCATCATCCTACCCAATGCCTCATTCATCCTACCCCACTCCCTCATCATCCTACCCACTCCCTCATCATCCTCTCCACTGATCAACCACAATGAATACTTCAATAAAATAAACTTCTACTACATATCAGCCTATGTGTTTTATTGCTGTGTTAAAACTGGATGTACTGTATGTTGAGTGCATGTTCAAACATTGTGTTTGAAAAGCAAACATTTTTGTCCATTAAAATAACATAAAATTGATCAGAAATACAGTGTAGACATTGTTAATGTTGTAAATTACTATTGTAGCTGGGAAACAGCAGATTTTTTAATGGAATATTACATAGGCGTACAGAGGCCCATTATCAGCAACCATCACTCCTGTGTTCCAATGGCACGTTGTGTTAGCTAATCCAAGTTTATAATTTTAAAAGGCTAATTGATCATTAGAAAACCCTTTTGCCAATTATGTTAGCACAGCTGAAAACGGTTGTTCTGATTAAAGAAGCAATAAAACTGGCCTTTCTTAGACTAGTTGAGTATCTGGAGCATCAGCATTTGAAGGTTCAATTACAGGCTCAAAATGGCCAGAAACAAAGAACTTTCTTCTGAAAACTCGTCAGTCTTTTCATTCTGAAAAGGAAGGCTATTCCATGCGAGAAATTGCCAAGAAATTGAAGAATCTGGTAACAACGCCTCGGAGGCCCTAGGTATTGTGGTGCTGGATAACCTTGTAGAGCATGGGGTGTAGTAGCATTGTTATGGTGCTGTAAAACCTTGGTAGAGCATGGGTGGAGTAGGCATTGTGATGCTGTAAAACCTGGTAGAGCATGGGTGGAGTAGGCATTGTGATGCTGTAAAAACCTTGGTAGAGCATGGGTGCAGTAGGCATTGTGATGCTGTTAAAACCTTGGTAGAGCATCGGGTGGAATAGGCATTGTGGTGCTTTATTTTTCAGCTTCAGACCAATGCCCACTTCTCACTTAAATAGTTCACCCTTTCTCATCTGTCTCTCTTTCTCCCCTTCCTCTCTCTCTCCCCCTTCTCTCTCTCCCCCCTCTCTCTCTCTGCCCCCCCCCCCCCCCCCCAGATGAATAAAGGCATGGTACCATTAGGTGGAATGTGTCCGGAAAGCAAGATGTCGATGAGAACTATGTTCCCATGAACGCTACCGACACCTCCCTCGTCTCCCTACCTCCCCCTCTTTTCCCCGACCCCACCTCCCTCGTCTCTCCCTACCTCCCCCCTCTTTCCCCGACCCCACCTCCCTCGTCTCCCTACCTCCCCCTCCTTCCCCGACCCCACCTCCCTCGTCTCCCTACCTCCCCCCTCCTTCCCCGACCCCACCTCCCAGGATTCTAACTATGCACTATGACCCCATGCCCTGGAGAATGCCTTCTCTTGGGAGACAGGTACCCCCGCCTGCACACCTGGGGTTCCGCTCCTCCCCACAACCCCCACACACGCCCATCTCGCAGACACACCACCGGGGAGGAGGGGGAGAAGGGGGAGGAGCGAGAGCCACTCAACCACCACCCATTCACCGCAACCTCAAACCCCGGAAAGGTAAGTGTTTATGTATGGAAGGGGTGTCCATGCGTGCATATACCATCCCATGTCTGCTTACGTATCATGTGTGTTTATTGTACAGGCATATGCAGCAGCCAGTGGCTGTTAGTCGGCTTGCTGTACGGCTGATAGTCTGCATACGGCTGATAGTCTGCGTGTTACAGGCTGATAGTCTGCTGTACAGGCTGTATAGTCTGCTGTACAGGCTGATAGTCTGCTAGTACAGGCTTGATAGTCTGCTGTACAGGCTGATTAGTCTGCTGTACAGGCTGATATGGAAAGTCTGCTGTAACCAGGCTGATAGTCTGCTGTACAGGCTGATAGTCTTGCCTGTTACAGGCTGATTAGTGCTCTGCTGTACAGGCTGATAGTCTGCTGCTACAGGCTGTTAGTCTGCTCTGCTGTACAGGCTGATAGTCTGCTCTGCTGTACAGGCTGATAGTCTGCTGTACAGGCTGATAGTCTGCTCTGCTGTACAGGCTGATAGTCTGCTGTACAGGCTGATAGTCTGCTCTGCTGTACAAGCTGTTAGTCTGCTGTACAGGCTGTTAGTCTGCTGTACAGGCTGATAGTCTGCTTTACAGGCTGATAGTTTGCTCTGCTGTACAGGCTGATAGTCTGCTCTGCTGTACAGGCTGATAGTCTGCTGTACAGGCTGTTTGGACTTGTGTTGGTTTGGTCGTTCTCCATTTTGCTTTCAAGGTGTTTACTGCTTTGGGGTTCCTTGGTGTTCTTTGTGTGTGTGAATCAACGTTGCTTCATTGTGCTGCTTCACAGCTGTAACCAACCGTCATCTCATCTATCGGTTCTTCCTCCTGGCCTTTTTTGGGGGGAAGCCATGTGTTGCTGTCACTGTTGTCATTCAGCAGGTCTGATCATGACGGGGTGTAGTGCTCTGGGGTGATGTCATAGGGTCAAAGGTCATCTGTTCAGTGGCTTGGGCTTGGGCTTCAACGGGCTGCTGCTATGTTTTGATCTGGATCTTATGTCTGATGGACACTGATGTACACTGTACATAAGGTCAAATCTATACATCTAGACATTGTTTATGTTGAACAAAATCAGGTTTCAGCCCCATCTCCCTGCACCCAAAACCGCTGGGCTTGGAGAGAACTGACTCACAGACTGTCGGAGAGTTCACACGGGCAAGGAGACGTAAGGGTATGTACTAGCCACACTACAGGGCTATTTAGTGACGTAGCATAAGTGACATAAGGAAATGTCAGTTAATATGTAGTGGTGTTGTTGTACAGTGTTTGTGGGAACTCGTGTGTGTGTGTATTGTTCCCAGGTGAAGAAACGTATTGCTAGTCACTGTTGAATCATGACTCTGGTTTATTCTGAGGCTGTGTTGTGTTCTGTCATCCATCATAATAGTATGTATTGACTGCCTCTTCTTGGTCCTGCCTACACTGTACTCCTTCTACCCTTCTTCCTCCTCCCTCCTCTCTTCCTCTCCCCCTCTCTCCCTCTCCTTCCCTCTCTTCCTCCCTCCCTCCCCTCCATCTCACCGTCTCTCCCTCTCCTTCCGTCCCTCCCTCTCAAAAAAGGAGAGAGATGAACACATCAATATTACATTCACAATGGAATAGAGAGCAGATGATCCAAGTGTGTGTTTGTGTGCGAGTGTGTGTGAGCGACCATGTTGTGTGTGTGTTTGGCCCCATAAAGGAATATTATCCCCAGTGAGTCCTGCTAGCTATCTCAGGAACATTAGTCCTGCTAGCTAACTCAGGAACATTAGTCCCTGCTAGCTAACTCAGGAACATTAGTCCTGCTAGCTAACTCAGGAAACATTAGTCCTGCTAGCTAACTCAGGGACATTAGTCTGCTAGCAACTCAGGAACATTATCCTGGCTAGCTACTCAGGAACATTAGTCCTGCTAGCTAACTCAGGAACATTAGTCCTGCTGCTAACTCAGGGACATTAGTCTCTAGCTAACTCAGGACATTAGTCCTGCTAGCTAAACTCAGGACATTAGTCCTGCCTAGCTAACTCAGGACCATTAGTCCTGCTAGCTAACTCAGGGACATCAGTCCTGCTAGCTAACTCAGGGACATTAGTTATGCTAGCTAAATCAGGAACATTAGTCCGCTAGCTAACTCAGGGATTCGTCCTGCTAGCTAACTCAGGGACATTAGTCCTGCTAGCTACTCAGGGACATTAGTCCTGCTAAGCGTAACTCAGAACATTAGTCCTGCTAGCTAACTCAGGACAATTAGTTATGGCTAGCTAAATCAGGAACATTAGTCCTGCTAGCTAACTCAGGAACATTAGTCCTGCTACTAACTCAGGAACATTAAGTCCTGCTAGCTAACTCGGAACATTATCCTGCTAGCTAACTCAGGAACATTATGTCCTGCTAGCTAGCTCAGGAACATTAGTCCTCAGCTTGCTCAGAACTCCCAAGGAACATTAGTCCTGTAGCTAACTCATGAACATTAGTCACTGCTAGCTAACTCAGGGACATTAGTCCTGCTAGCTAACTCAGGGACATTAGTCCTGCTAGCTAACTCAGGGACATTAGTCCTGCTAGCTAACTCAGGAATTAGTCCTGCTAGCTAACTCATGGACATTAGTCCTGCTAGCGTTAACCCAGGGACATTAGTCCTGCTAGGTAACTCAGGAACATTAGTTCTGCTACCTTAACTCAGGGACTATAGTCTGCTAGCTACTCAGGAACATTAGTCCTGCTAGCATAACTCAGGAACATTAGTCCGTGCTAGCTAAACTCAGGAACATTAGTCCTGCTAGCTAACTCAGAAAACATTACATTAGCTACATTATTACACTAGTGTGGACCAGGGAAACATTCATTAGCTACATTATTTAACACTAGTATGGACCAGGGAGACCAGTCACTAAATCATACTAGGATGGGAGTAACAGAGATGAAGGGGGTAAGTGAGGGAAGAGAGGGGAAGAAGAGAGGAAGAGGTAGGGGAGAGGGAAGGAAGGAGAGGAGAGAGAGGGTGAGGGAGAGGGAGAGAGAGGGGGAGAGGTGAGACGGTGAAGATGGAGGAGGGGAGAGAGAGGGTGAGGGAGAGGGAGAGAGAGGGGAGTAGGGTGAGCGGTGAGATGGAGGAGGGGAGAGAGGGGGAAGGAAAGAGGGAGGGGAGGGAAGGAAGAGGGAGAGACGGTGAGATGGAGGAGGGGGAGAGGAAGGGAGGGAGGGAACGGAAGGAGAAGTAGAGACGGCTGAGATAGGAAGGAAGAGAGGGAAGGGAGGAGAGACGGTGAGATGGAGGAGGGAGAAGAGGGGGAGAGGGAAGGGAGAAA
>NW_019943622.1:33826-39725 GCF_002910315.2 Salvelinus sp. IW2-2015
AGAGTAGTAGTCCCAGAAGTTGTCATAGAGAGTAGTCACAGAAGTAGTCCACAAGAGAGTAGTCACAGAGAGTAGTCCCAGTGAGTAGTCGCAAGAGAGTTGTCACAGAGAGTTGTCACAGAGAGGTCCCAGAGAGTTGTCACAGGTAGCCCCAGTGAGTAGTCGCAGAGAGTTGTCACAGAGAGTTGTCACAGAGAGTTGCGCAGAGGACTTTCACAGAGAGTTGTCAACAGAGAGTAGTCACAGAGAGTAGTCACAGAGAGTTGTCACAGAGGAGTTGTCACAGAGAGTAGTCGCAGAGAGCTTTCACAGAGAGCTGTCACAAGAGTAGTCGCAGAGAGTAGAGTCACAGAGATGAGTCACAGAGAGTAGTCACAGAGAGTATCAAGAGAGTAGGAGCAGTACATAGAGCAGTACACAGAGGAGCATAAACCTCTACTACACTACAGAACACATCAATATTACATTCACATGGAATAGAGAGCAGATGATCACAAGTGTGTGTTTGTGTGCGAGTGTGTGTGAGCGACCATTTGTGTGTGTGTGTTTGGCCCATAAAGGAATATTATCCCCATGTAGTCCTGCTAGCTATCTCAGGAACATTATCCTGCTAGCTAACTCAGGAACATTAGTCTGCTAGCTAACTCAGGAACATTAGTCTGCTAGCTAACTCAGGAACATATAGTCCTGCTAGCTAACTCAGGGACATTAGTCCTGCTAGCTAACTCAGGAACATTAGTCCTGGCTAGCTAACTCAGGAACATTAGTCCTGCTAGCTAACTCAGGAACATTAGTCCTGCTAGCTAACTCAGGGACATTAGTCCTCTAAGCTAACTCAGGGACATTAGTCCTGCTAGCTAACTCAGGGACATTAGGCCTGCTAGCTAACTCAGGACCATTAGTCCTGCTAGCTAACTCAGGGACATCAGTCCTGCTAGCTAACTCAGGGACGATTAGTTATGCTAGCTAAAACTGCGACTACTCACTGCGACTACTCTCTGTGACAACTCACTGGGACTACTCTCTGTGACTACTCTCTGTGACTACTCTCTGTGACAACTCACTGGGACTACTCTCTGTGACAACTCACTGCGACTACTCTCTGTGACAACTCACTGGGACTACTCTCTGTGACTACTCTCTGTGACAACTCACTGGGACTACTCTCTGTGACTACTATCACATGAAATCCAATGTTATTGGTCACATACACATGGTTAGCAGATGTTATTGTGAGTGTAGTGAAATGCTTCTAGATCTGACAGTGTATCAGTATCTAACAGGTAATATCTAATAATTTCACAACAAAACCTAATACACACAATCTAGTAAAGGAATGGGATGAGAATATATAAGTATAAAATATATGGATGAGCAGTGACAGAGCGGCTAAGATGCAATAGATAGTAAAGAATAGATAGTGAAGGCTACATTATATACATATGAGATGTGTAATGTGAGATATGTAAACATTCTTAAAGTGACATTATTAAAGGGACGAGTGTTCCGTTTATTAAAGTGACCAATGATATCAAGTCTGTAGGTAGGCAGCCGCCTCCCTGTGCTAGTGGAGTTGGGGGCGTGCTCGGTCACGCAGTCGTAAGTGAACAGGGAGTAAAGGAGGGGGCTGAGAACGCACCCTTGTGGGGCCCCAGTGTTGAGGATCAGCGGGGTGGAGATGTTGTGTCCTACCTTCACCACCTGGAGGCGGCCCGTCAGGAAGTCCAGGACCCAGTTGCACAGGGCAGGGTTGAGACCCAGGGCCTCCAGCTTGATGATGAACTTGGAGGGTACTATGGTGTTGAATGCTGAGCTATAGTCAATGAACAGCATTCTTACATAGGTATTCCTCTTGTCCTGATGGGTTAGGGCAGTGTGCAGTGTGATGGCGATTGCATCGTCTGTGGACCTATTGGGGCGGTATGCAAATTGAAGTGGGTCTGGGGTGTCAGGTAGGGTGCAGTTGATTTGATCCTTGACTAGTCTCTCAAAGCACTTCATGATGACGGAAGTGAGTGCTACGGGGAGGTAGTCATTTAGTTCAGTTACCTTAGCTTTCTTGTGAACAGGAACAATGGTGGCCATCTTGAAGCATGTGGGGACAACAGACTGGGATAGGGATTGATTGAATATGTCTGTAAACACACCAGCCAGCTGGTCTGCGTATGCTCCGAGGACGCGGCTAGGGATGCTGTCTGGTCCGGCAGCCTTGCGAGGGTTAACACGTTTAAATGCTTTACTCACGTTGGCCGCGGTGAAGGAGAGTCCGCAGGTTTTGGTAGCGGGCCGTGTCGGTGGCACTGTATTGCCCCCAAAGCGAGCAAAGAAGTTGTTTAATTTGTCTGGGAGCAAGACGTCGATGTCAGCGACGGGGCTGGTTTTTCTTTTTGTAATCCGTGATTGTCTGTAGACCCTGCCACATACCTCTCGTGTCTGAGCCGTTGAATTGCGACTCTTCTTTGTCTCTATGCTGATTGCCTTGCGGAGGGAATAACTACACCGTTTGTAATCGACCATGTTTCCAGTCACCTTGCCCTGATTAAATGCGGTGGTACTTGCTTTCAGTTTTGCACGAATGCTGCCATCAATCCACGGTTTCTGGTTAGGGAAGGTTTTAATAGTCACAGTGGGTACAACATGTCCTATACACTTCCTTATAAACTCGCTCACTGAGTCAACGTATACGTCAATGTTATTGTCTGAGGCAATCCGGAACATATCCCAGTCCAAGTGATCGAAGCAATCTCGAAGCGTGTAATCCGATTGGTCAGACCAGCGTTGGATAGACCTAAGCACAGGCGTTCCCTGTTTTAGTTTCTGCCTATAGGAGGGGAGCAACAAGATGGAGTCATGGTCAGATTTGCCAAAAGTAGGGTGGGGGAGGGCCTTGTATGCATCGCGGAAGTTAGAGTAGCAATGGCTCGTGTACTGCAATCGATATGCTGATAGAATTTAGTTAGCCTTGTTCTCAGATTAGCTTTGTTAAAATCCCCAGCTACAATAAATGCAGCCTCAGGATATATGGTTTCCAGTGTGCATGAAGTCCAGTGAAGTTCCTACTATCTACTATCTGCTACTACTGTCTGTTAGTACTATATGTTACTATCCGTATATCTGACTCTATACTCCCCCTTCCTCTCTCCTCTTTACTTCACTCCCACTTACCCGTGTTTCTTCTTGTACTCCAACTCTCATCTCTCCATCTATCTCTCCATCTATCTATCTCTCCATCTATCTATCTCTCCATCCATCTCTCCATCCATCTCTCTCCATCTCTCCATCTATCTCTCCATCCATCTCTCCATCTATCTCTATTCTTTCCAATCTCTTCATCTCTTTGCCATATCTCCATCTTCTCATCTATCTTCCTCTCTCATCCATCTCTCCATTCTACTCTCTCCTCCATCTCTCATCTTTCTCCATCCTCATCATCTCTCATCTATCTCTCCATCTCTCCATCCATCATTCTCTCTCTCTCATCATCTATCTCTATCTCCCATCTCTATCTCACCATCTCTCAATCAATCTTCCATCTTACTCGATCTTCTCCCTCCTAGTTAAACCCACCCCTCTGGACATAAAACCTGTGCAGGACTGGGAGAGAGCTTACCCGCACCTTACCCCGATCCTTCACCAGAACCTTCACGAGGTAAGTGTGTGTGTGTGTTGTTTCTCTGTGTCTTGTGTTGTGTGTGTGTTCTTCGTGTGGTTGTGGTGTCGTGTGTGTGTGTGTGTGTGGGTTGTATGTGTGTGTGTGTGTGTGTGTGTGTGTGTGTGTGTGTGTGTGTGTGGTGTGTGTGTGTGGTGTGTTGTGTGTGTTGGGTGTGGGTGTGGGTGTGTGTGTGCGTGCGTGTGGGGTGTGTGGTGTGTGTGTGTGTGGTGTGTGTGTGTGTGTGTGTGTGTGTGGTGTGTGGTTGTGTGTGTGCTGTTGGTGTGTGTGTGTTGTGTGTGGCGGTGGTAGTGTGGTGTGTGTGTGGTTTTGTTGGGTTGGTGGTGTGTGTGTGTGTGGGTTGGTTGGGTGTTATGGTGGTGTGTGTGGTTGTGGTGGGTTGGGTGTGGTGTGTGGGTGGTGTGTGTGTGTGGGGTGGTGTTGTGTGGTGTTGGTGTGTTGGTGTGGGGTGGTTGTGGTGGTGATGGTGGTGTGGAGGTGTGGTGGGTGGGGTGTGGGTGTTGTGTGTTGTGGTGGGAGGTGTGTGTGGTGTGTGTGAGTTGGGTTGTGTGTGGTGGTGTGGGTGGGGGTGGTGGTGTTGGTGTGTGGTGGGTGGTGTTGGTGTGGTTGGGTGTTTGTTGGGTGTGGGTTGCTGGTTTGTGGTGTGTGGGTGTGTAGGGTGGATGTGGGTGTCTGGTGTTGGTGTGTGTGTGGTTGTGTGGTGTGTGGTGGTGGGTGGTGTTGTTGTTGTGTGTGTGTGTGTGTGTGTGTGTGGGTGGTGTGTTGTGTGTGGGTGTGAGTGTGGGTGTGTGGGTGTGTGTGTTGTGTGGAGGGATTGTGGTGTGTGGTGGGTGTGGGTGGGTGTTGTGGTGGTGTGTGTGTGTGGTGTGTGTTGGGTGGGTGGTGTGTGGTGTGTGTGTGTGTGTTTGGTGTGATGGTGGTGGTGTGGCGGTGTGGTGGTGTTGTGTGTGGTGTGTGTGTGTGTGTGTGGTGGTGTGTGGTGTGTTTGGTGAGGGGTGGTGGATGGGGGGTGGTTTCGTGTGGGTGGTGGTGTGTGTGGGGTGTGTGTGTGTGTGTGTTGGGTTGGGTGTGTGGTTGTGTGTGTGTGTTGTGGTGGTGGGTGGGTGTTGGTTGGTGGGTGTGTGGTGGGTGTTGGGGTGGGGTGTGTTGGGTATGTTGGCGGGGGTGTGTGGTGGTGGTGTTGTGTGTGGTTGTGGTGTGGGGTTGTGGTGGGGTGTGTGGTGGTGGTGTGTTGTGTGGGTGTGTTGGTGTGGTTGGTGTGTGTGGTGTGTGTGTTGTGTGTGTGCGGTGTGTGGTGTGGATGTGGATGGGGTTGTGTGTGTGTGGTGTTGTTGTGGGTTGTCGTGTGGTGGGGGTGGGTGGTGTAGGGTGGAGTGGGTTGTGTGGGTGTGTGTGTGTGTGTTGTTGTGTGTGTGTGTGTGTGTGTGTGTGTGTGGTGGGGTTGGTGGTGTGAGTGTTGTTGGGGCACGGGGTGTGTGTGTGTAGGGGTGTGTGTGGTGTTGTGGTGTGAGGGGGGGTGTGTGGTGTGTGTGTTGGTCAGGTTGGTGGTGTTGTGTGGGTGTGTGTTTGGGGGTGTTGTGGTAGGTTTGTGTGGTGTGGTTGTGGGTGTTGGGTGTGTTGTGGTGGGTGTGTGGGGGTTGGGTGGGTTGGTGGGGGGAGTTGGTGTTGTGGTGTGTTGTGTGATGTGATCGGTGGTGTGTGTGGTGGGTTGTGGTGGGTGGGTGTGGTGGGTGTGTGTGGGTGTGGTGGTTGTGGTGGTGTGTGTGTGTGGTGGGGTTGGTTGTGTTGTGTTGTGTTGTTGTGTGTGTGGTGTGTGTGTTTGTGTGTTGTGTGGTGTGTGTGGGAGTGTGTGGTTGTGGTGTGGTGTGTGTGTGGTGTGTGTGTGTGGGTGTGTGGTGGTGTGTGTGATGTGGTGTGTGGTGATGTGTGTGGTGTGTGTTGGTGTGGGTGTGTGTGTGTGGGTGTGGGTGTGGTGTGTTGTGGTGTGTGTGGGTTTGTGGGTGTGTGTGTGTGTGTGTGGGTTGGTGTAGTTGTTTGTGTGTGGGGGTGGTGTGGTGTGTGGTGGGGTGCTGTGGTGGTTGTGTTGTGTGGTGGGTGTGGTGTGTGTGGTTGGGTTGTGGTGGTGTGCGGGTTGGTAGGGTGTCGGGTGTGTCGGGTGTGGTGGCTGGTGGGTGTGTGTGTTGGGTGTGGTGAGTTTGGTGTTTGGGTGGTGTGTGTGGTGGGTGTGTG
>NW_019943622.1:39750-44549 GCF_002910315.2 Salvelinus sp. IW2-2015
GGTTGTGTGTGCTGCAGGCATAGAGCCACTCAGGCAGAGTGTAACAGCACTGGTCAGAAGTGCTGTGTCAGTAGAACACAGCGTGTTTAAATATTTCATATCTGACTTCATCTTAGTTTGATGACGGTAGGTCACACTTAGCATTGATGTGTACTACACTGCCCCCTCTGCTGGCCGCCCACCGGCACTACAAGTCAATGCAAATTAAAGCCCCGCCCTAGTCACTCATCGTGGGTCAGTTTTACATTTTCCTCAGTAACGGTTAAGGTTAGGATTGGTGGAGAGGAAGCTGATCCTAGATCTGTACGTAGGGGGAAACAACGCCCCGGAGGGGTCTGCACACAAAACAAATATAGGGTGTTCACCCATAAAATGTGTCTTTCGTTCAATGGTTTATAAAATAAAGAATTGCATCAGAAAATGTCTCTACCATACATGGTTTAAAAGTTACAAACGACTTACTGTGAGAATTTAGAGTGATTAGTGTATCATTACGGCCATCGTCGAAAAAGTGGTCGCTGCTCAATATAACTCTGTCATCGCTCTGCGGGAAGAACGGCGCTGACGTCGAACGTCAACTGACAAGCAGCTCTCTCTCTCTCTCTCTCTCAATATATATATATATATAAATATATATAAAAACACTTCAAAATATAGAAGAGATACAATAATGTTCACAACAAAATAAGACTCCCATTTCATCAATACTGTTAAGTACAAGTCAAGCATATTAAGGTTATAATATTGTAGAATCTAATTAATAATTGTATGTGAAATGAAATGGGGCAAAGAAAACATTGTTTTTTGACATTCATTTAGTATCACTGTCTTGAATTGACACGTTTTTTTCCCCTGCATCCCAGAGCAGTGAGGGAACACCCTATACCCAATGGTCTGTATGTCTGTTTTCAAAATAAAAGTCAGTGTTTCAGAATAAAAGTCCTCACCTTTTGTTTTACGTGTGTCAGTCCGTCCAGCTGCTACACGTGTCCGTCCTATAGACCCTCCACCTGCCAAAGCTCCGCCTCCAGCTCAGACTCGGACGACCCAGACGCCAACTACGTTGCCATGACAACCTCCAACATCGCCCTCGCCGTGTCGGTATGTTAGATTCACACACGCACACATAACGTACACACACACACACACACACACACACACACACACACACACACACACACACCACACACACACACACACACACACACACACACACAACACACCAGTCTTGCTACAACTACAACCTGACACACAATTCAGTCCCATTCAAAATCTTATTTTCCCCTAACCCCTAACCCCTAAACCCTAAAACTAACCCTAGCTCCTAACCCTAACCATAAACCTAATTCTAACCCTAAAACTTAATTCTAGCCTTAACACTAAACCCCCTAGAAATAGCATCTTTACCTTGTGGGGACTACAAAAATGTCCCGCAGTTGGTCAAATTTTTGGTTTGTTCACTATTCTTGTGTGGATTTCTGGACTTCTGTGTGTGTGTGTGTGTTCCAGACCCTGGCGTGGGACAGCCCCAGGTCTTACGGAGGCCTAGAGGGGACAAACAGGTTGAGTACCTGGACCTGGACCTACACACGGGTAGAGGTGCCCACACCCCCACGACAGGTAAGACAATTCTACCGACTGAGTGGTAGTCATTTAAATCAAATCAAATCAAAGTTTATTTGTTCACGTGCGCCGAATACAACAGGTGTAGACCTCACAGTGAAATGCTGAATACAACAGGTGTAGACCTCACAGTGAAATGCTTACTTACAGGTCTCTAACCAATAGTGCAAAAAGGTATTAGGTGAACAATAGGTAAGTAAAGAAATAAAAACAACAGTAAAAATGTCAGCGTGAAAACAGTAGCGAGGCTATATACAGACACCGGTTAGTCAGGCTGATTGAGGTAGTATTTTACATGTAGATATGGTTAAAGTGACTATGCATATATGATGAACAGAGAGTAGCAGTAGCGTAAAAGAGGGGTTGACGGGTGGTGGGACACAATGCAGATAGCCCGGTTAGTCAATGTGCGGGAGCACTGGTTGGTCGGCCCAACTGAGGTAGTATGTACATGAATGTATAGTTAATGTGACTGTGCATATATGATAAACAGAGAGTAGCAGCAGCGTAAAAGAGGTTTGATTAGCTGTTCAGGAGTCTTATGGCTTGGGGGTAAAAACTGTTGAGAAGCCTTTTTGTCCTAGACTTGGCACTCCGGTACCGCTTGCCATGCGGTAGTAGAGAGAACAGTCTATGACTGGGGTGGCTGGAGTCTTTGACAATTTGTAGGGCCTTCCTCTGACACCGCCTGGTATAGAGGTCCTGGATGGCAGGCAGCTTGGCCCCAGTGATGTACTGGGCCGTATGCACTACCCTCTGTAGTGCCTTGCGGTCGGAGGCCGAGCAGTTGCCATACCAGGCAGTGATGCAACCAGTCAGGATGCTCTCGATTGTCACGTTCTTGACCTTATTTCCTTTGTTTTGTCTTTGTTTAGTTGGTCAGGACATGAGCTGGGTGGGCATTCTATGTTATGTGTTTCTATGTTGGGTTCTTTCTAATTAGCCTGATATGGTTCTCAATCAGGGGCAGGTGTTTTACGTTTCCTCTGATGGAGAACCATATTAAGGTAGGCTGTTCACACTGTTTGTTTGTGGGTGATTGTTTGCTGTGACTGTGTTTGTTCACCTCACGGTACTGTTTCGTTTCGTTCGTTTGTTCCTGTTCCTGTTCGTGCGTTCATTGTTTTATGTGTTCTCAAGTTCACGGTCTGTTAACGTCGTTTATTATTTTGTAGTTTGTTCAAGTGTATTTTCGTCTTCGTTATTATTATTAAAATTACGATGGATTCAACCCACGCTGCATATTGGTCCGATCCTTGCTCATCCTCAGACGAGGAGGAGGACGAGCGTTACATCGATGTTGCAGCTGTAGAACCCAACAGATCCACAGATAGGGCTCTAAGGTGCAGGGTAGATTTACCAGGTTAGTTCATTTACCAGGTTAGTTTATTTACCAGGTTAGTTTATTTACCAGGTTAGTTCATTTACCAGGTTAGTTGATTTACCAGGTTAGTTGATTTACCAGGTTAGCTCATTTACCAGGTTAGTTCATTTACCAGGTTAGTTCATTTACCACTAGCAAATGATGTTGGTGGTGGTTCCTCAATGTGTTGGAGTGTGGTGGTCCTCATATGTGTTGGAGTTGATGTGGTGGTCTGGGCCTCAATGTGAGTTGGGAATGTTGTGGAGTGTGTGGTCCTCATTGTGTGTTGGAGTGTGGTGGTCCTCAAGGTGTAGTGTTTGGAGAGTGTGGTGGGTCCTCAATTGTGTTGGAGTGTGGTGGTCCTCAATGTGTTGGAGTGTGGTGGTCTCATGGTTGGAGTGTGGTGGTCCTCAATGTGTTGGAGTGTGGTGGTCCTCAATGTGTTGGAGTGTGGTGTCCTCAATGTGTTGGAGTGTGGTGGTCCTCAATGTGTGTTGGAGTGTGGTGGTCCTCAATGTGTTGGAGTGTGGTGGTCCTCATTGTGTTGGAGTGTGTGGTCCTCAATGGTTGGAGTGTGGTGGTCCTCAATGTGTTGGAGTGTGGTGGTCCGTCTTTAGTGTGTGTAGTGGGGGTCGTGTCTGGCAAGTGTGGTGGTGCTTGGTGGTCCTCAATGTGTTGAAGTGTGGTGGTCCTCAATGTGTTGGAGTGTGGTGGTCCTCAATGTGTTGGAGTGTGGTGGTCCTCAATGTGTTGGAGTGTGGTGGTCCTCAATGTGTTGGAGTGTGGTGGTCCTCAATGTGTTGGAGTGTGGTGGTCCTCAATGTGGTTGGAGTGTGTGGTCCTCAATGTGTTTGGAGTGTGGTGTCTTCAATGTGTTGGAGGTGTGTGGTCCTCATGTGTTGGGAGTGTGGTGGTCCTCAATGTGTTGGAGTGTGGTGTCTCAATGTGTTGGAGTGTAGTGGTCCTCAATGTGTTGGAGTGTGGTGGTCCTCAATGTGTTGGAGTGTGGTGGTCCTCAATGTGTTGGAGTGTGGTGGTCCTGCAATGTGTTGGAGTGTGGTGGTCCTCTATGTGTTGGAGTGTGGTGGTCCTCATGTGTTTGGAGTGTGTGGTCCTCAATGGTTGGAGTGTGGTGGTCCTCAATGTGTTGGAGTGTGGTGGTCCTCATTGTGTTGGAGTGTGGTGTCCTATGTGTTGGAGTGTGGTGGTCCTCATTGTGTTGGAGTGTGGTGGTCCTCAATGTGTTTGGAGTGTGGTGGTCCTCATTGTGTTGGAGGTGGGGTGGTCCTCATGTGTGGAGTGTGGTGGTCCTCATGTGTTGGAGTGTGGTGGTCCTCAGTTTGTGTTGGAGTGGGTGGTGGTCCTCAGTTGTGTTTGGAGTGTGGTGGTCCTCAGTGTGTTGGAGTGTGGGGTCCTCATGTGGTTGGAGTGTGTGGTCCTCAATGTGTTGGAGTGTGGTGGTCCTCAGTGTTTGGAGTGTGGTGGTCCTCAATGTGTGTGGGAGTGTGGTGGTTCCTCAGTGAGTTGGAGTGTGGTGTCCTCAATTGTTTGAGTGTTGGTCCTCAAGTGTCCTGTGTTGGAGTGTGTGTGTCCTCAGTGAGTTGGATGTGTGGTGGTCCTCAGTGAGTTGGGAGTGGGTGGTCCTCAGTGAGTTGGAGTGTGGTGGTCCTCAATCTGTTGGAGTGTGGTGGTCCTCAATGTGTTGGAGTGCGTCGAGAAGTGAGGATGACAGCAAGTCCGAAGCCATTTGGCAAGTTCCACACCACCAGTTCCCAGCGAACAAGAACGTTATGTAAGTACAAATCTCCAGCAT
>NW_019943622.1:48199-56481 GCF_002910315.2 Salvelinus sp. IW2-2015
TTTCCAGGTTAGTTCAATTTACCAGGTTCTTCATTTACCAGGTTTGTTAATTTACCAGGTTAGTTCATTTACCGGTTAGTTTCATTTAACCAGGTTCGTTCATTTACCAGGTTCGTTCATTTACCATTGTTAGTTCATTTACCAGGTTAGTTTCATTTACCAAGGTTAGTTCATTTACCAGGTTAGTTCATTTACCAGGTTAGTTCATTAGGAATATGGTTCTGACATTTCCATGATAAAGCTCTGTATATCTGTTTGAAATAAGAATACACCAAAAAAAAACTTGTTTCAGAATAAAAGTCCCACTTTTGTGTTTCACTAAAAGTCTCTGTTTTAGAATAAAGGTCCATCCTGTCTTTTGTTTTCAGAAAAAGAGTGTGTTGGGTGGCTCGATGGTTTGAGCGAAGGTGAGCGTGCACGTGAGCGCGAAGGTGAGCGTGCACGTGAGCGTGTGGACTATGTGGTCGTTGTCCTGAGAGAACCAGAGCTCTGAAAAGTACCAGGGAGGCGTGGCACGACGGGAGACAGTCGACTGAGAAGGACAAATAACACACGCACTGAACAGATACACACACACACTGAACAGATACACACACACACTGAACAGATACACACACACACTGAACAGATACACACAGACACACACACTGACCAGATACACACACAACACTGAACAGATACACACAGACACACACACTGAACAGATACACACAGACACACACACTGAACAGAACACACACACACACACACACACACACACTGAACAGATACCCACACACACAGACACACTGAAAGACACACACATGAACAGACACACACACACACACACACACACACACACACATCACACTGAACAGACACACACACACACACCAACACACTGAACAGACACACACTGAACACACACACTGAACAGACACACACTGGACACACACCAACTGAACAGACACACACACACTGAACAGACACACACACAGACACTGAACAGATAACACACAGACACACACACTGAACAGACACACACTGGACACACACCAACTGAACAGACACAACACCAACTGAACAGACACACACACTGAACAGACACACACAATGAGCAGACACACACACACTGAACATACACACACAATGGACAGACACACACACCACACACACACACATCACACACATGGACACACACACACACACACACACACACACACACACACACACACACACACACACACACACACACACACACAGCATCCAACACCACAGGTAGACACTACGTGGTGGACAATACAGTAGACCAGCAGGACAGAGAAGAAGAGATTGAGTATAAAAACAGACTGTTCTTCAGCACGTTGGATGCTGTTATTGTTGAAATGTCAGAACGACTCAGCGTGTGTCCTTGATCCAGAGAGACATGACTTTCTAGATGTGAGAAAAAAAGGGTGAAACCACTGCTGGATCCAAGCAAAAACAGATTTAGTGGAAGCTGAGTTCAGTGTTCCTCTACATTTTCCACTTTGACAAATGTGTTCAGTCAGCACAGAAGAAGAAGCTGGACCCGAGGGAAGGTCAACTAATCCAACTGGCATTTTGAGGGGGATCTTACAAGAATATTTCGGGGRGAGAATGAAATGATCGATTTACTCAGGAAGTTCCACAGAGCATCAAGGAAGCTGCAACTCTTCTAAAAAGATGKAAGAAAAAAAAATCTAGCTGGTTGTTTTTTTATCAAAATCTTAGTGGTTTAAAACCAGTGGCGCCATTACAGCAAAAACCTTGTCACATGGAATGACGCTGGAGAGACGAAGCAGGTACGGGGAGTCAACGTGACGAACCTAGGTTATGGAATGACAAAATGACTTCCTTAGCCAGCCTATGTTTTCCACGGCCTTACTTTAGTGTGTATGTTGATGGTGATGACAGAGCGCAGTGGAGATTTCGAGCCAAACTGTCACTTCAAGCATTTCAACTTTTATRTTTATTGTGGTTTAGCGTGATATAAGCAGAATTCAATATAATTCCAACCCAAATGATCCTTCGTGGGTCTAGCTACTACATACAGGATGTTACATACAGGATGTTACATACAGGATGTTACATACAGGATGTTACATACAGGGAAAATCCAATGTTACTACTACGGTTACATACATGATGTGATGTTACATACCACTACAGTTACATACATGATGTGATGTTACATACTACTACAGTTACATACATGTTACATACTACTACAGCTACATACATGATGTTACATACTACTACAGTTACATACATGATGTGATGTTACATACTACTACAGTTACATACATGATGTTACATACTACTACAGTTACATACATGATGTTACATACTACTACAGTTACATACATGTTACATACTACTACAGTTACATACATGTTACATAATACTACAGCTTACATAGATGTTACATACTGCTACAGTTACATACATGTTACATACTACTACAGTTACATACAGGATGTTACATACTACTACAGTTACATACATGTTACATACTACTACAGTTACATACAGGATGTTACATACTACCACAGGTTACATACATGTTACATACTACTACAGTTACATAGATGATGTGATGTTACATACTACTACAGTTACATACATGATGTTACATACCACTACAGTTACATAGATGATGTGATGTTACATAACTACTACAGTTACATAGATGTTACATACTACCACAGTTACATACAGGATGTTACATTACTACCACAGTTTACATACATGTTACATACTACTACAGTTACATAGATGATGTGATGTTACATACTACTACAGTTACATAGATGTTACATACTACTACAGTTACATACAGGATGTTACATACTACTACAGTTACATACATGTTACATACTACTACAGTTACATACATGTTACATACTACTACATTACATACAGGATGTTACATACTACCACAGTTACATACATGTACATACTACTACAGTTACATAGATGATGTGATGTTACATACTACTACAGTTACATATATGTTACATACTACTACAGTTACATACATGATTGTTACATACCACTACAGTTACATAGATGTTACATACTACTACAGTTACATACATGTTACATACTACTACAGTTACATACATGATGCTACTACACACTACAGTTACATAGATGTTACATACCACTACAGTTACATAGATGATGTGATGTTACATACCACTACAGTTACATAGATGTTACATACTACTACAGTTACATACATGATGCTACATACCACTACAGTTACATAGATGTTACATACCACTACAGTTACATAGATGTTACATACCACTACAGTTACATAGATGTTACATACTACTACAGTTACATACATGATGTGATGTTACATACTACTACGTTTACATACAGGATGTTACATACTTCTACAGTTAAATACATGTTACATACTACTACAGTTACATACATGATGTGATGTTACATACTACTACGTTTACATACAGGATGTTACATACTACTACAGTTACATACATGTTACATACCACTACAGTTACATAGATGATGTGATGTTACATACTACTACAGTTACATACATGATGTTACATACCACTACAGTTACATAGATGTTACATACCACTACAGTTACATAGATGTTACACACAGGATGTTACATACTACTACAGTTACATACATGATGTGATGTTACATACCACTACGTTTACATACAGGATGTTACATACTACTACAGTTACATACATGATGTGATGTTACATACTACTACAGTTACATAGAGGATGTGATGTTACATACTACTACAGTTACATACATGATGTTACATACTACTACAGTTACATACATGTTACATACCACTACAGTTACATAGATGTTACATACCACTACGTTTACATACATGATGTGATGTTACATACTACTACAGTTACATACATGATGTGATGTTACATGCTACTACAGTTACATACAGGATGTGATGTTACATACTGCTACAGTTACATACATGCTTGTGATGTTACATGCTACTACAGTTACATACAGGATGTGATGTTACATACTACAGTTACATACAGGATGTGATGTTACATACTACCACAGTTACATATGATGATGTTACATACTACTACAGTTACATACAGGATGTTACATACTACTACAGTTACATACAGGATGTTACATACTACTACAGTTACATACAGATGTTACATACTACTACATTACATAGATGTTACATACTACTACAGTTACATAGATGTTACATACTACTACAGTTACATAGATGTTACATACTACTACAGTTACATAGATTTACATACTATACAGTTAACTACTTGTTACATACTACTACTGTTACATACAGGATGTTGATGTTACATACTGCTACAGTTACATACAGGATGTTACATACTACTACAGTTACATACATGTTACATACTACTACAGTTACATAGATGTTACATACCATTACAGTTACATACATGTTACATACTACTACAGTTAACGTACAGGAGGTGATGTTACATACTACTACAGTTACATACAGGATATTACATGCTACTACAGTTACATGTACATGTTACATGCTACTACAGTTACATACAGGGATGTGTGTTATATACTGCTACAGTTACATACAGGATGTGATGTTACATACTACTACGTACATACAGGATGTGATGTTACATGCTACTACAGTTACATACATGATGTGATGTTACATGCTACTACAGTTACATATATGATGTGATGTTACATGCTACTACAGTTACATACAGGATGTGATTACATACTACTACAGTTACATAGATGTTACATATTACTACAGTTACATACAGGATGTGATGTTAATTACTTACTACAGTTACATACAGGATGTGATGTTATTACTCTACAGTTAATACATGATGTGATGTTACATACTACTACAGTTACATACAGGATGTGATGTTACATACTGCTACAGTTTACATACAGTATGTGATGTTACATACCACTACAGTTACATACATGTTACATACTACTTACAGTTACATACAGGATGTGATGTTACATACTGCTACAGTTACATACATGATGTTGATGTTACATACTACTTACAAGTTACATACATGTTACATACTACTACAGTTAAATACAGGATGTATGTTACATACTACTACAGTTACATACAGGATGTGATGTTACATACTGCTACAGTTACATACATGATGTGATGTTACATGTAGGAAACCAAAGTTGTCAATGAATTAAAAAAGATTTGTATTGTTCATCTGGTGTCTCTCTGTTTAATGGGCCAAGAAGGATATTAGCAGATTACTGCACTGAGTGTATAAAACATTAACTTGTATGCAACTATGTGACCGGGCATGGTGGGTGTGGAACCAGAGACAGCAGTGGGGTGAAACTGTAGAACCCAGTTTTCTACATTTGAATATAAAAATGTAATTTTCCAAACAGAACTACACTACATTTTATCTCTGGGACCCTCAGGATGACAAATCAGAGCCAGATTACTGAATGTAAAGGTACATTATTTACCTTCAGAGGTGAACGTATCAAACCAGTTGCCGTGATAAACATCATTTTACTGTGTTGTGCACTATCCTCAAACAATAGCATGGTATTGTTTCACTGTAATAGCTACGGTAAATTGGACACTGCAGTTAGATTAACGATAATTTAAGCTTTCTGCCCGTATGAGACATGTCTATGTCCCGGAAAATTAGTGGTTGTTTACACCGTCATTCAGGTCACATTGTCGCATATTAAGCCCGGTTTAGGGACACCGATCCTATAGAGGATTTATTAATGTATTTCTGTAGGGAAGCTAATGATCCATCATGTATGACATTCCTGGGAGTGTGTAAACTTACATTATTTATCACCGTGTCATTTTTGTATGTTCTCTATAGTTATGTACTTGAAAATGTATCAATTGACCAATTCGGCACATTTGGGAAAATTCCTGGCAAACTTGATACAAAATTGTGTAGTGATGTAATTCTTCACTGGATCAGTCTGAAGCCGTGCACACACACTGCGGCCATCTTGTGGACAACGTCTAAATTACACCTAGAATCCTACATCACTGTCTGGTCTTTCTCTTGCATTTCAAAGATGGAGCAAAATATAAATAATTGAAAACGCATGTTTTTTTTTGTTTGTATTATCTTTTACCAAATCTAATGTGTTATATTCTCCTACATTAATTTCCCATTTCCACAAACTTCAAAGTGTTTCCTTTCAAATGGTACCAAGTATATGCATATCCTTGCTTCAGGTCCTGAGCTACAGGCAGTTAGATTTGGGTWTGTCRTTTTAGGCTGAAATTGAAAAAAAAGGGTCYGATCCTTATTAACCTGTCTCCTCCCCCTCGGTCTCGTCTTGATTTAGCTGGAGGAAGTTGTGAGCCATTCAAGTATTTAAATCACTAATACAATCTAATAAGTTTTCAGTGGCGCTAAAATCCTCTGGTACAGAAATCACATGTGGCGTTCCACAAGGTTCAATTTTGGGTCCGGTGCTGGTTCAGTTTACGTGTACAGTACCAGCCTCAAAAGTTGGGACACACCCTACTCACTCTCAATGGTTTTCTTTCTTTTTACTAGATTTTCTACATTTAGAATAATAGTGAAGACATCAAAACTATGAAATAACACATCCTGTAGTAACCCAAAAAAGTGTTAAACAAATCAAAATATATTTTATATTTGAGATTCTTCAAAGTAGCCTTGATGACAGCTTTGCACACTCTTGGCATTCTCTCAACCAGCTTCATGAGGTAGTCACCTGGAATGCATTTCAATTAACAGGTGTGCCTTGTTAAAAGTGAATTTGTGGAATTGCTTTCCTTCTTAATGCGTTTGAGCCAATCAGTTGTGTTGTGACAAGGTATGGGTGGTATACAGAAGATAGCCTTATTTGGTAAAAGACCAAGTCCATATTATGGCAAGAACAGCTCAAATAAGCAAAGAGAAATGACAGTCCATTGTTACTTTAAGACATGAAGGTCAGTCAATCTGGAAAATGTCAAGAACTTGCTGTAAAGAAACCACTACTAAAGGACACCAATAAGAAGAAGAGACTTGATTGGGCCAAGAAACACGAGCAATGGACATTAGACCGGTGGAAATCTGTCCTTTGGTCTGATGAGTCCAATTTGAGATTTTTGGTTCCAACCACCGTGTCTTTGTGAGATGCAGAATAGGGATGATCTTCGCATGTGTGGTTCCCACCGTGAAGCATGGAGGAGGAGGAGGTGTGATGGTGCTTTGCTGGTGACACTGTCAGTGATTTATTTAGAATTTAAGGCACACTTAAGCATTCTGCAGCGATACGCCATTCAATCTGGTTTGCGCTTAGTGGAACTATAATTTGTTTTTCAACAGGACAATTACTCAACACACCTCCAGGCTGTGTAAGGGATATTTGATCAAGAAGGAGAGTGATGGAGTGCTGCATCAGATGACCTGGCCTCCACAATCACCCGACCTCAACCCATTTGAGATGGTTTGGGATAAGTTGGACCACAGAGTGAAGGAAAAGCAGCCAACAAGTGCTCAGCATATGTGGGAACTCTTTCAAGACTGTTGGAAAAGCATTCCAGGTGAAGCTGGTTGAGAGAATGTCAAGAGTGTGCAGAGCTGTCATCAAGGCAAAGGGTGGCTACTTTAAATAATCTCAAATATAAAAATATATTTTGATTTGTTTAACACGTTTCTTGTACTAAATAATTCCATATGTGTTATTTCATAGTTTTAATGTGTTCACTATTAATCTACAACATAGAAAATAGTAAAAATTAAGAAAAAGCCTTGAATGGGTAGGTGTGTCCAAACGTTTGACTGGTACTGTGTATACATACATACAGAGTACATATAAGACCTTTATATACTATATACAGAGTACATATGAGAATTTTATATACTATATACAGAGTACGCATGAGATCTTTATATACCCATGAATCACTCTCTTTCTCAATTCCTCTTTTCCAAACACACTCCTCACATTCCATTCTCATTTCAGACAGCCCTTCCACCCCTCTCTCTTTCTAAACCCTTTCCTTGCAGTCCTCCCTCTCTCTCTCTAAACCCTTTCCTTGCAGTCCTCCCTCTCTCTCTCTAAACCCTTTCCTTGCAGTCCTTCCTCTCTCTAAACCCTTTCCTTGCAGTCCTCCCTCTCTCTCTCTAAACCCTTTCCTTGCAGTCCTCCCTCTCTCTAAACCCTTTCCTTGCAGTCCTCCCTCCCTCTTTCTAAACCCTTTCCTTGCAGTCCTCCCTCTCTCTCTA
>NW_019943622.1:61816-63320 GCF_002910315.2 Salvelinus sp. IW2-2015
ACCCTTTCCTTGCAGTCCTCCCTCTCTCTTTTTAAACCCTTTCCTTGCAGTCCTCCCTCTCTCTTTCTAAACCCTTTGGAGGCGTGCATGGCCACGCAGTCGTAAGTGAACAGGGAGTACAGGAGAGGGCTGAGAACGCACCCTTGTGGGGCCCCAGTGTTGAGGATCAGCGGGGTGGAGATGTTGTGTCCTACCTTCACCACCTGAGGATGACCCGTCAGGAAGTCCAGGACCCAGTTGCACAGGTTGGGGTTCAGACCCAGGGCCTCCAGCTTAATGATGAGCTTGGAGGGTACTATGGTGTTGAATGCTGAGCTATAGTCAATGAACAGCGTTCTTACATAGGTATTTCTCTTGTCCAGATGGGATAGGGCAGTGTGCAGAGTGATGGCGATTGCATCGTCTGTGGATCTATTGGGGCGGTATGCAAATTGGAGTGGGTTTAGGGTGTCAGATAGGGTGGAGGTGATATGATCCTTGACTAGTCTCTCAAAGCACTTCGTGATGACAGGTGAGTGCTACGGGGCGATAGTCATTTAGATCCATACGTTACCCAAACACACATTACAGCAAGACACCACGTCAAGTCCTCTGTGAAGTATATTTTTATTCTAAAACCACGTGACATGGCATCTCTCTCTTGATGTTGTCACGCTCAAAACATTATTAAAATGAATAACAAAGAAACTATTACATAAAAAAATAAAAAATAAATGATAATCAAGAACTTACAGAAGGAAAGTAAAACACTTATTTTGAGCTTTTTACATTCTGACATTTTATAGATCAAATAAAGGTGCTATTTACGTCTTGATCTCAGTGAAGACGCTATCTGAACATACAGGGGCAAAGGTCAGGGCTGGAGCCGAGTAACACCCTGTCACTCAAGGGTCAAAGGTCAGGGCTGGAGCCGAGTAACACCTTGTCACTCAAGTCGAGGTCCAGGCTAAAGCCCACCCTTCTTATGGGCGGAGTCAGCGTGACATCACTGGTACAGAAGTTGTTGAAGCTGTCTCCATCACTATCACCATGAGCCTGCTTCTCTCCTTCTGTTAGAGACAGAGAGAGAGACGAGGAGAGAGAGACAGTGAGAGAGACGAGAGAGACCAGAGAAGAGCAGTATGACGAGAGAAGAACCGCAGAGAGGAGAATCCGACGAGCAGAGAGGGAGAGAACAGCGACATGAGAGAGACACCACGGACTCAACAGAACGAGAAGAAGAGAGGAAGCGCAGAGAGAGAGACAGTAACAGAGACAGCGCGAAAAAGAAGACAGCAGAAGAGATAGACATAAGAGATGATGAAGATAGAGAGAAGAGAGAGAGAGAGATTTGAGAGAGAGAAGAGAAGATGCAGAGAAGAGAATAGAGATGAGTAAAAGATATTAGAAGAGCAAACGAAGAGAAAAAAAAAAAAAAGAGAGAAACGATTTCTACTAACACACAAAAGCAAATTATTGAGATTCAGAGGACCAGAGAGAGAAAACACAAGAGAACGGGAAGATT
>NW_019943622.1:64162-66164 GCF_002910315.2 Salvelinus sp. IW2-2015
AGAGAGACAGAGAGAGAGACAGACAGAGAGAGATAGAGAGAGAGACAGATGGAGATATCAGTTCTTCACGTATTCCTGACACCAGGGGGCTACAGACTTAGTAAGAGTTTCCTTACCGTTCTCCCCTGTAGACCCAGTCTCTCCAGCCCCCATAGCTGAGCCGTTAGCTACAGGGCTCATAGGAGTCTCATCACCACCCTCTCTCTCAGACTCCCAGATCTCCTGATCTAAAATACAACATAAAATATATCTAAGTTCCTGGATAATACAGAGCATTCAGAAAGTATTCAGACCCCTTTACTTTTYCCCCCCCTCATCAATCTACACACAATACCCCATAATGACATCACAATACCCCATAATGACATCACAATACCCCATAATGACATCACAATACCCCATAATGACATCACAATATATGATATATATAATAAAATATGTCATTATGGGGTATTGTGATGTCATTATGGGGTATTGTGATGTCATTATGGGGTATTGTGTGTAGATTGATGAGGAACATGTTTATTTAATCCATTTTAGAATAAGGTTGTAACGTAACAAAATGTGGAAAAAGTCAAGGGGTCTGAATACTTTCCAAATGCACTGTATATATAAACAACACATATTCCACATCTCCCCAGGTGATAGATAGATAGACAGACAGACAGACAGACAGGCAGGCAGGCAGGCAGGCAGGCAGGCAGGCAGGCAGGCAGGCAGGCAGACAGACAGACGGGTAGACGGGTAGACAGACAGATAGTAATGTCACCATGGTTACCAAATAGTAATGCCACCATGGTTACCAAATAGTAAAGCACCACTGGTTACCAAATAGTATGACAACCATGGTACCATAGTAACGTCACTATGGTTACCACCCGTTGTTGCGTTCGAAGGTTCCGGATTGTTCCATGCGGGTGAGAGGGGTGTCGTGGTCATATCTGGATGCTGCAGGTCTTAACACGAGTACCCTCTGAGGGAAACAACAAGTCATTATCAGACATGTACCTCTGAGGAGGAAAAGTATTTACGTCAACATCAATAACAGCGAACCTTAACAACACCAATTAATATTGTACCCATTACAGACCAGCATCTGGTTCCTTGTATGCGAATGTGACTCTATGACACCACCCTAGAGCTTTCACATTCATATTTCTCTCGTACCCACTCCAGGTAACACAATCTTGTTTTTTTTCCCCCCTTTTCCTTTTACCAAAGCCTGTAGGAATCAGACTGCAAAAACATTCCTTCACAACAAGTAAAGCCCCGAGTCTTCTGACTATGTAATACAGTAACAGGATAGTGTTTAAAGCCCTGAGTCTTCTTGACTATGTAATACAGTAACCAGGATAGTGTTTTAAAGCCTGGTCTTCTTGACTATGTAATTACCAGGTAACAGGATAGTGTTTTACAAGCCTGGGTCTTCTTGACTATATGTAATCCAGTAACAGGATAGTTTTTTAAAGCCCTGAGTCTTCATTGACTTATGTAATATCAGTAACAGGATAGTGTTTAAAAAGCCCGTGGGTCTTCTTGACTATGTAATACAGTATCAGGATAGTGTTTTAAAGCCCTGGGTCTTCTTGACTATGTAATACAGGGTACCATGATAGTGTTTTAAAGCCCTGGGTCTTCTTGACTATGTAATACAGTAACGGATAGTTGTTTAAAGCCCTGTTCTTTCCTGACTCATTGTAATACAGGCTAACACGGATAGTGTTTTTTTAAAGCCCTGCGTCTCCTCTTGACGTATGTAATACAGTAAACAGGATATGTGTTTTAAAAGCCCCTGGGTCTTCTTTGACTCATGTAACTACAGGTAACAGGATAGTGTGTTTAAGCCCTGAGTCTTTCTTGACTCATGTAACATATCAGTAACAGATAGAGTGTTTTAAAGCCTGGTCGTTGGCCGGTTGTACTGACCATGGCTTTTAATATCGATGTACTAACTAGGGGATTCCATCGATATTGTCGTCTTTAAAGGACAACAAAGGCCCCC
>NW_019943622.1:70567-72284 GCF_002910315.2 Salvelinus sp. IW2-2015
ATGGTTACCAAATAGTAATGCCACCATGGTTACCAAATAGTAATGCCACCATGGTTACCAAATAGTAATGCCACCATGGTTACCAAATAGTAATGACACCATGGTTACCAAATAGTAACGTCACCATGGTTACCGTTGTTGGGTTCGAAGGTTCCGGATTGTTCCATGCGGGTGAGAGGGGTGTCGTGGTCATATCCTGGATGCTGCAGGTCAAACGAGTACCTCTGAGGAGAAACAACAACGTCATTATCAGACATGTACCTCTGAGGAGAAAAGATCACGTCAACATCATAACAGCGACCTTAAACACCATTAATATTGTTTACATTATCAGACAGATCTGGTTCCTTGTATGGAATGTGACTCTATGACCCACCTAGAGCCTTTCACAATTCATATTTTCTCGTACCACTCCAGGTAAACAATATTGTTTTTTCCCCCTTTTCTTTTACCAAAGCCCTGTAGGAACAGACTGCAAAACATATCCTTCACAACAAGGGTAACTTTTTAAAACAATGTTTCACAATTTTTATTAAATTGACTGAGGTGGATGGTCCTCGCCCCCTTCCTCGTCGGTGTGAGTAGAGCAAAACGTTGTAGGCCGCAGGCCTGAAGGCTAGTTAACTGCTTTCGTCTTCCCTGTCTCTCTAACCACAGCTGTCACGCCATTATTTGCTGCTCAGGCTAGCTTGCTCTCTCTCTCTCTCTCTCTCTCTCTCTCTCTCGTCGCCTCTCTCTCTACCTCTGCAGCACACAACACACACAGCACACACAAACATCCACACACAAGAGACAACACACAACCCACACAGCACACAGCACACACACACACACAGCACAGCACCCAGTACACATACACACACACACACACACACACAGCACACACACACAAGCCACACACAACACACAACGACAGCAATCTAGTTGAGTGTTCTCTGGTCTGTGTATATAATATATAAATGACATATTGATGACATTGTTTCTGTGGTTTGTTACCAGTTTTAACTACAATACAGAGGAGTGACATTGCAGGTATGTGACCAATAGGAATTTTTAGTATTTTTTATTAACTCGTTGTTTTACAAATGTTATGAATGAACAGGCAACCCTATTCACAACCATTCTCTCTGTCCGTCCCCCCCTCTCTGCTCTCTCGCATCATGCCCTGCTCTCGCCCCCCTCTCTTCTCTGCTCCATCTACCGCTCTCTCTCTCCATCCACCTGCTCGTTCTCTACAACCCGCTCTCTCTCTCTCGCATCCACCGCTCTCTCTCTCTTAACCTCGTCTGCTGCGTACCCCGCCTCTCTCTCTACTAATGGTCCCCTCTCTCTCTCTCTCCATCACGCTTTTTTTACTCTCATACCGCCCCGCTCTCTCTCCCATCCACCCTTTTTCTCTCTACCCTTCGCTCTCTCTCATCCACAACCTTTTTCTCTCTAAGACCTCCCTCTCTCGTCTCATCCCTAGCGAAATAGCCGTACGCCTTTTATCTCGTCCTACTCGTCATAAACCGGCGGCCCAGTGCGCGTCCATCCTCTTCCATTTCACGTATAGTCGAGGGCCTTCTTTCTCTCATAAAATCCGGGCATTACCTTACCCCTCGATCGTTCTTGAGTCTCCGTCCGCATCGCATCCCCATTTTCACTCGTCTATCCCCCCTCCTGGAATTGAGATTCTCTCCTACATCCCATATCGCACTCAAGCTCTTCAGGGCTA
>NW_019943622.1:77425-88124 GCF_002910315.2 Salvelinus sp. IW2-2015
AGGGGTAGACATCCAGTGGCTTTATTAAAAACACTAATCTGTTTACGTGTATTACATAGTCAAGGAACAGACCCAGGGCTTTTAAAACACTATCCTGTTACTGCTTCTGTGACATAGTCAAGGAGAATCAGGGCTTTTAAGAACACTATCCTGTTATCTGTATTACATAGATCAAGAAAGACCCCAGGGCTTTAAAACACTATCCTGTTACTGTATTACATAGTCAAGAAGACTCAGCGCTTTATAAAACACTATCCTGTTACTGTATTACATAGTAAGGAAGATCCAGGGCTTAAAAACACTATCCTGTTACTGTATTACATAGTCAAGAAAGACCCAGGCTTTAAACACTATCCCTGTTACTGGTATTACATAGTCAAGAAGACCCAGGGCTTTAAAACACTATCCTGTACTGTATTACATAGTCAAAGAAGACTCAGAGCTTTACAAACAGCTATCTGTTTTACTGTTATTACATAGTCAAGAAAGACCAGGGCTTTAAAAACACTATCTGTTACTGTACTTTACATAGTCAAGAAGACTCAGGGCTTTAAACACTATCCTGTTTACTGTATTACACCCACCCGTCAGTACAAGAAAGACCAGGGCTTTAAAACACTACCTGTTACTGGTATTACATAGTCAAGAAGGAGACTCACGGGCTTTAAAACACTAATCCTGTTACTGTTTACATAGTCCAAGAAGACTCAGGCTTTAAAACACTATCCTTACTGTATTACATAGTCAAGAAGCTCAGGGCTTTAAAAACACTATTCCTGTTAACTGTATTAACATAGTCAAGAAGACTCAGGGCTTTAAACACTATCCTGGTTACTGTATTACATAGTCAAGGAAGACCCATGGCTTTAAAACACTATCCTGTTACTGTATTACATAGTCGAAGAAGACTCAGGGCTTTAAAACACTATCCTGTTACTGTTATTACATATGTCAAGGAAGACCCAGGGCTTTAAAACACTATCCTTTGAGCTGTATTACATAGTCAAGGAAGACCCAGGGCTTTAAAACACTATCCATGTTACTGTGATTTACATAGTCAAGAAGACGCCCAGGGCTTTAAAAACACTATCCGTGTTACTGTATTACATAGTCAAGAAGACTCCAGGCTTTAAAACACATCCTGTTACTGTATTATACATATTCAAGAAGAGCCTCGGGGCTTTAAAACACTATCCTGTTACTGTATTACATAGTCAAGGAAACCCAGGGCTTAAAACACTATCCTGTTACTGTATTACATAGTCAAGAAGACCCAGGGCTTTAAAACACTACCTCTTTACTGTATTACATAGTCAAGAAGACCCAGGGCTTTAAAACACTGTTACTGTGATTACATAGTCAAGAAGACTCAGAGCTTTAAAACACTATCCTGTTACTGTATTACATAGTCAAGAAGTACTCAGGGCTATTAAACAACTATCATGGTACTGTATACATAGTCAAGAAGACCCAGGGCTTTAAAAACACTATCCTGTTACTGTATTACATAGCAAGAAGACCCAGGGCTTTAAAACACTATCCTGTTACTGTGATTACATAGTCAAAGAAGACTTCAGGGCTTTTTTAAACACTATCCTGTTACTGTATTACATAAGTCAAGAAGACCCAGGGCTTTACAAACACTATCCTGTACTGTATTACATAGTCAAGAAGGACTCAGGCTTTTACCTTTTTTTTTTTTTTTTGATAAAACTATACTAAATATATTCACGACACCAAATACTTAAATAAAACACTGTTTTGCAAAGAAGGTCTACAGTAGTCTCAACAGCACTCTGTAGGGTAGCACCATGGTGTAGCCGGAGGACAGCTAGCTTCCATCCTCCTCTGGGTACACTGACTTCAATACAAAACCTAGGAGGCTCATGGTTCTCACCCCCTTCCATAGACTTACACAGTAAATATAACAACTTCCGGAGGACGTCCTCCAACCTATCAGAGCTCTTGCAGCAGGAACTGACATGTTGTTCACCCAATCAAAGGATCAGAGAATGAATCTAGTACTGAAAGCATAAGCTACAGCTAGCTAGCACTGAAGTGTCTAAAATGTGGTGAGAAGTTGACTCAAAGAGAGAGAAAGACAATTGTTGAACAGTTTGGAACAAATGAATTTCCTCCAAAATGAAGCAGAAGCAAGAGAAAGAGAGATAGCTATATTTGGCTTCATTTATTTTTAAACTTTCGCTGTGAAAGTGAATGCAGCTGGCTAGTTTGGTTACTGAAAACACCCGGCTCAAACAAAGAGAGATGCTAATAGAGAGAGTTGCTTTTTTTTCTTCCAGTTTCACTTATCTAGCAAATACAGCTAGATAGCTTAGCCTACTCAAACACCCGGCTCAAACAGAGGGATGCCATGTTAGCTAGCTGGCTATGACTTCCACACACAACACTGGAACTCTTCCAAGTCAAGGGGCCCGCTGGTGTAACTGCTAAACCGCTTGCTGACTGTACACTGTACTGCATGATTGTGGCGGGTTTACTAACGCGTTAGATCTAGTGGCTATGTTGACTATGACGTGATGACGATGTAGGCTGTGTGTAGCGTTTTTAAAATAAATTGTAACCGTTATTTAACTAGGCAAGTCAGTTAAGAACAAATTCTTATTTTCAATGACGGCCTACCGGTGAACAGTGGGGTTAACTGCCTTGTTCAGGGGCAGAATGACAGATTTTTACTTTGTCAGATCGGGGATTCGATATTGCAACCTTTCGGTTACTAGTCCAACGCTCTAACCAATAGGATACCTGCCGCCTCTACACTCTAACCACTAGGATACCTGCCGCCTCTACACTCTAACCACTAGGCGACCTGATTATTTCATCTGGTCACAGACAGCTGTTGTGTTGTTGGATTTAAGTCCACAAGAGAAAAGGTGAAAGAAGGAGGACAGATAGATTTAGATGGAATTATACAACAGTCAAAGTGATCATGCTGTTTGTATGTGGCTGCTATGACAGTGATCATGCTGTTTGTATGTGGCTGCTATGACAGGGATCATGCTGTTTGTATGTGGCTGCTATGACAGGGATCATATTCACAGTTAGATGTAATCATGATAGGTTTAGGTTGACTGTATTCAATATTCACTCCAGTTCATGTAACAGTGATAGTTAGGTTACTGGTCATTCATATTCATCCAGTTCAAATGTAACAGTGATAGGTTTAGGGTACTGGTCATTCATATTCACCCAGTTCAATGTAAAAGTGATAGTTTAAGTTACTGTCATTCGTATTCCACCAGTTCAAATGTAAGTGATAGGTTTAGGATATACTGTATTGCATATTCCCCAGTTCAATGTACAGTGATAGGTTTAGGTTCTGTCATTCATATTCACCAGTTAATGTAACAGTGATAGTTTAAGGTTACTGTCATTCTATTCCCAGTTCAAATGTAAAGGCATAGGTTAGCGATACTGTCATTGCTCTATTCACCCTCATTCAATGTACGTGATAGGTTTAGGGTTTTATTTCATTCAGCCGTATCACCCAGTTCAAGTTAGTGATAGGTTTAAGGTTACTGTCATTCATATTCCACATAAGTGAGTACGTCTCATCATTCAGCCATTTTAATTACAGTGATAGTTTTAGGTTACTGTCATTCATATTTAACCAGTTAATTTGTAAAAGTGATAGGTTTTTAGGTTACTGTACATTCATATTCATCCAGTTCAATTGTAACAGTTGAAGGTAGGTTACTATATAAGTTAAATATAGTCTGTCATTCATATTCAGCCCAAGTTCAAATGTAACAGTGATAGGTTTAGGTACTGTAGTATAATTTCACGCAGTTCAATGTACAGGAATAGGTTTTAGGTTACTGTCATTCATCAATTCACCAGTTTAATGTAAAGTGATAGGTTTAGGTACTGCATTCATCATACCAACAGTTCAATGTAACAGTGATAGGTTAGGTTATGTCATTTCAATTCACCAAGTTCAATGTACAGTGATAGGTTTTAGGTATGTATTCATATCACTCAGTTCAATGTAACAGTGATAGGTTTAGAGGTATGTCATTCATATTCCACAGTTCAATGTAACAGTGATAGTTAGGTTACTGTCATTCATATTCACACCAGTTCAATGTAAACAGTGATAGGTTTAGGTACTGTCATTCATATTCACCCAGTTAATGTATGAAGGTTTTAGGTTACTGTCATTCATATTCACCCAGTTCAATGTAACAGTGTAGGTTTAGGTACTGTATCATTTCACCCAGTTCAATGTAACAGTGATAGGTTTAGGTTACTGTCATTCATTTCACCCAGTTCAATGGAAAGTGATAGGTTTAGGGTTATGTCATTCATATTCACCAGTTCAATGTAACAGTGATAGGTTTTAGGTTACTGTCATTCATATTCACCAGTTTCAATGTAACTAGTGATAGGTTTAGGTTACCTGTCATTCATATTCACCCAGTTCAATGTAACAGTGATAGGTTTAGGTTACTGTCATTTATATTCACCCAGTTCAATGTAACAGTGATAGGTTTAGGATAGCTGTCATTCATCATTCACCCAGTTCAATGTAAAGTGATAGGTTTTAGGTTACTGTCATTCAATCACCCCAGTTCAATGTAACAGTGATAGGTTTAGGTTTACTGTCATTCATATTCACCCAGTTCAATGTAACAGTGATAGGTTTAGGTTACTGGTCAATTCATATCACCCAGTTAATGTAAAGTGATAGGTTTAGGATACTGTATTCATATTCACTCCAGTTCAATGTAAGCAGTGATAGGTTTAGGTTACTGTCATTCATATTCACCAGTTCAATGTAACCAGTGATAGGTTTAGGTTACTGTCATTCATATTCACCCAGTTAATGTAACAGTGATAGGTTTAGGTTACTGTCATTCATATTCCACCCAGTTCAATGTAACAGTGATAGGTTTAGGTTACTGTCATTCATATTCACCAGTTCAATGTAACAGTGATAGGTTTAGGTACTGTCATTCATATTCACCCAGTTCAAAGTAACAGTGATAGGTTTAGGTTACTGTCATCACATTCACTCAGTTCAATGTAACAGTGATAGGTTTAGGTCTGTCATTCATATTCACCCAGTTCAATGTAACAGTGATAGGTTTTAGGTTACTGTCATTCCTATTCACCCAGTTCAATGTAAGTGATAGGTTTAGGTTACTGTCATTCATATTCACCCAGTTCAATGTAACAGTGATAGTAAGTACTAGTTTAGTTATTCTCATTCACACAGTTGAATGTTAACGTGATAGGTTTAGGTTACTGTCATTCATATTCACGCCAGTTCAATGTAACAGTGATAGTTTAGGATACGTGTCATTCGATACTCACCCAGTTCAATGTAAGTGATAGTTTAGGTTACGTGTCATCATTCACCCAGTTCATGTAAAGTGAATTAGGTTTAGGTTATGTCAATTCATATTCACGCAGTTCAAGTAAAGTGATAGGTTAGGTGATATGTCATTCATTTCCCAGTTTCTAATGTAACAGTGATAGGTTTAGGGTAACTGTCATTCATATTACGCAGTTTTCAATGTAACGTGGATAGTTTAGGTATACTGTCATTCATATTACCCAGTTTCAATGTAACAGTGATAGGTTTACGGTTACTGTCATTCATATTGCACTCAGTTCAATGTAACCAGTGATAGGTTTAGGATTACTGTATTGTCATATTCACGCACAGTCCAATGTATCAGTGAATAGGTTATATGGTTACTGTCATTCATTTCCATTTCACGACAGTTCAATGTAAAGTGATAGGTTTAGGTTACTGTCATCGATTCACCCAGTTCAATGTACAGTGATAGGTTTTAAGTTACTGTCATTCGGTATTTCACCACAGTTCGAATTGTAAACAGTGTAGGTTGTTAACTGTCATCATATCACCAGTTCTCAATGTAACGTGATGAGGTTAGGTTACTGTATGTCAATATTCACCCAGTTCAATGTAAGTGATAGGTTTAAGGTTACTGTCATTCATATTCACCTCAGTTCAATGTAACAGTGAATAGGTTTAGGTATACTGTATTCATTTCACCAGTTCAATGTGGAGCAGTGATGAGGTTTAGGTACTGTCATTCATATTCACATCCAGTTCATGTAACAGTGGATAGGTGTTAGGTTCTGTCATCAATATTCCCCCAGTTCAATGTAAAAGTGATAGTTTTAGGATAACTGTCTTCAATTCACTACCAGTTCAAGTGTACAGTGATGGTTTAGGTACTGTCATTACTATGTCACCCAGTTCAAGTGTAAGCAGTGATAAGGTTTGTTACCTGTCATTCTATTCACCCAGTTCAATGTAAAGTGATAGGTTTAGGATCACTGTCATTCTATTTCACGCCAGTTTTGTCAAAATTGGGGTCAAAACAAGGTTGAAATTCAGGTTGTTAGGAGTTTATGTTTTTGCATTCATTTCACCCAGTTCAATGTAACAGTGATAGGTTTTAGGGATACTGTCCAATTCATATTCAAACCACAGTTCATGTAACACGTGATAGGTTTTAGGATTACCTGTCATCATAATTCACCCAGTTTAATTGTAACAGTGATAGGTTTAGGTTACTGTCATTCATATCACCCAGTTCAATGTAACAGTGATAGGTTTAGGTTTACTGTCATTCATATTCACCCAGTTAATGTAACAGTGATAGGTTTAGGTTACTGTCATTCATATCTCCAGTTCAATGTAAGTGATAGGTTTAGGTTACTGTATCTTCACCCATTAATTACGTGATAGGTTAGGTACTCATTCAATTCACCCAGTTCAATGTAAACAGTGATAGGTTAGGTTACTGTCATTCATATTAACTCCAGTTCAATGTAACAGATAGGTTTAGGATACTGTCATTCATATTCACTCCAGTTGAATGTAACAGTGATAGGTTTTTAGGTTACTGTCATTCATTTCACCCAGTTTCATGTAACAGTGATAGGTTTAGGTTACTGTCATTCATATTCACCCAGTTCAATGTAACCGTGATAGGTTTAGGTTTACTGTCATTCATATTCACCAGTTCAAGTAACAGTGATAGGTTTAGGTTACTGTCATTTCATTTCACAGTTCAATGTAACAGTGATAGGTTTAGGACTGTCATTCATATTCACCAGTTCAATGTAAAGTGGATAGGTTTAGTACTGTATTCATATTACACCAGTTCAATGTACAGTGATAGGTTTAGGTTACTGTCATTCATATTCCCCAGTTCAATGTAACAGTGATAGGTTTAGGTTACTGTTCATTCATTATTCAACAGTTCAATGTAACAGTGATAGGTTTAGGTTATGCTCATTATATTCACCAGTTTAATGTAACAGTGATAGGTTTAGGTTACTGTCATTCTATTCACACCAGTTCAATGTCGCAGTGATAGGTTTAGGTACTGTCATTCATATTCACCCAGTTAATGTAACAGTGAATAGGTTTAGGTTACTGTAATTCATAATTACCCAGTTCAATGTAAACAGTGATAGTTTAGGTTTACTGTCATTCATATTCCCCCAGTTCAATGTAACAGTGATAGGTTAGGTTACTGACTGTCATTCAATTCACCCAGTTCAATGTAACAGTGAAGGTTTAGTGATTGTCATTCATATTCACGTTTCAATGTAACGTGATAGGTTTAGGTTACTGTCATTCATATTCACAGTAATGTAACAGTGATAGGTTTAGGTTACATGTTCATTATATTCACCCAGTTCAATGGTAACAGTGATAGGTTGTTAGGTTACTGTCATTCATTTTCCCCAGTTCAATGTAAGTGATAGTTTAGGTTCGCATTCAATGCACTCCAGCGTTAATGTAAGTGATAGGTTTATGTTACTGTTCATTCACGTATTCACCAGTTTCAATGTGAAACAGTGATAGGTTTAGGTTACTGTCATTCATATCTCACCCAGTTCAATGTAAAGTGATAGGTTTAGGTTACTGTCATTATATTCACCAGTTCAATGTAACAGTGATAGGTTTAGGTTTACTGTCATTCATATTCACCAGTTTCAAGTGTAACAGTGATAGGTTTAGGATTACTGTCATTCATATTCACCCAGTTCAATGTAACAGTGATAGGTTTAGGAAGCTGTCATTTCATATTCACCCAGTTCAATGTAACAGTGATAGGTTTAGTTACTGTCATTCATATTCACCCAGTTATATGTAACAGTGATAGGTTTAGGATACTGTCATTCATATTCACCAGTCAATGTAACAGTGATAGGTTTAGGATACTGTCATTCATATTCACCCAGTTCAATGTAACAGTGATAGGTTTAGAGTTACTGTCATTCATACATTCACCCAGTTCAATGTAACAGTGATAGGTTTAGGTTACTGTCATGCGTATTCCCCAGTTCAATGTAACAGTGTCGGTTTTAGGTTACTGTCTTCATATTCACCAGTTAATGTAACAGTGATAGGTTTACGGTTACTGTCATTCATATCACCCAGTTCAATTGTAACAGTGATAGGTTTAGGTTACTGTCATTCATATTCACCCAGTTCATGTAACAGTGATAGGTTTAGGTTACTGTCATTCATATTCACCCAGTTCAATGTAACAGTGATAGGTTTAGGTACTGTCATTCATATTCACCCAGTTCAATGTAACCAGTGATAGGTTTAGTTACTGTCATTCATATTCACCCAGTTCAATGTAACAGTGATAGGTTTAGGATACTGTCATTCATATTCCCCAGTTCATGTAACAGTGATAGGTTTAGGTTACTGTCATTCATATTACCCAGTTCAATGTAAAGTGATAGGTTTAGGTTATTGTCATTCATATTCACCAGTTTCATGTAACAGTGATAGGTTTAGGATACTGTCATTCATATTCACCCAGTTCAATGTAACAGTGATAGGTTTAGGTTACTGTCATTCATATTCACCCAGTTCAATGTAACAGTGATAGGTTTAGGTCACTGTCATTCATATTCCAGTTCAATGTAACAGTGATAGGTTTAGGTTACTGTCATTCATATTCACCGTTCAATGTAACAGTGATAGGTTTAGGTTACTGTCATTCATATTCACCAGGTTTTCAATGTAACAGTGATAGGTTTAGGTACTGTCATTCATCATTCACCCAGTTTAATGTAAGTGATAGGTTCTAGATTACTGTCTATTACAATCGCAGTTCAATGTAAGTGATGGTTTAGGTTACTGTCATTCATATTCACCAGTTCAAATGTAACAGTGATAGGTTTAGGTTACTGTCATTCACATTCACCCAGTGTCAATGTAACAGTAGATAGGTTTAGGTTACTGTCATTCATATTCACCCAGTTCAATGTAACAGTGATAGGTTTTAGGTTACTTCATTCATATCCACCCAGTTCAATGTAACAGGTTTAGGGTTACTATATGAATACCTAGAGATGTTCCCTGTACCTTCATGACGGTTGCATAACCTGGCCTATGAATGTAAAGTTTTACAACGTACGGTGCACACAAGGAATCGAGAGCACTACATTTGAGTACATCAAACAAGGTGCACCAGACAGTGACGCATCAATACGCTTTACCCTCTTGCCTGCATCTAGCCTGATTAGGGCTGTAGTCATTAGTGTCCAACCGTTTGCAAACGACAGCCAGTCTTCGCTTGGACAGATTCAGGTATGCTAATATCCCCGTTCCGCTTTGTCTCTCGTCTCTACAGAATTCGTGCTAATGAACTAACTGTCACATACAGAAACAGACTGGTCACGTCAAGGCCACATAAAGATGACTTAGCTCATGAGCATAACAGTCGTCCTGCAAGCACATACACAGCGATCCTGTCATAGCAGCCACCACAACATGACAACTCAACCATACCACACATACACAAGCCATGATCCGTATGCAGCATTCAACAGCACTGCAACTCTGAGCAGCCCGACATCACAACACAGCCATGCATCCACTGCATAAGCAAGCCACATACAACAGCATGATCCTGTCATAGCAGCACCAAACAAACAGCATGATCTGTCATAGCGCCACATACAAACAGCATGATCACTGTCATAGCAGCCACATACAAACAGCATGATCACTGTCATAGCAGCACATACAAACCGCATGATACACTTCATAGCAGCCACATACAAACAGCATGATCCCTGTCTAGCAGCCACATACAAACAGCATGATCACTATCATAGCAGCCACATACAAACAGCATGATCACTGTCATAGCAGCCACATCAAACAGCATGATCAACTAGTCATAGCAAGCCACATACAAAACAGCATGATCACTGTCATAGCAGCCACATACAACAGCATGATCACTGTCATAGCAGCCACATAACAAACAGCATGATCACTGTCATAGCAGCCACATACAAACAGCATGAACTGGTCATAGCAGCCACATACAAACAGCATGATCTGTCATAGCAGCCACAATACAAACAGCAGAATCCTTCATAGCAGCACATACAAAAGCATGATCCTGTCTATAGCAGCCACATACAACAGCATGACACTGTCATTGCAGCCACATCAACAGCATGATCTGCATAGCAGCCACATACAAACAGCATGATCACTGTCATAGCAGCCACATACAAACAGCATGATCCCTGTATAGCAGCCACATACAAACAGACTATCTGTCATACAGCCAATACAACAGATGATCCCTTAATAGCAGCCACATACAAACAGCATGACCCTTGTAGCAGCCACATACAAACAGGCATGCTG
>NW_019943622.1:88149-108039 GCF_002910315.2 Salvelinus sp. IW2-2015
CTCTCTCTGGCTGCAGTCTTCAGTCCCTGCTCTCTCTGGGGTCTGGGCTTCAGTCCTGTGTTTGTTTGTTAACATAGAGGTATATGTAGCCCCAGCCCTGTAGCAGCTTTGTATTCCACAGTGCGCGGGTCCGGTGTCGTTTAAGATGAGGGAGGAGGTTATTTCTCATGGCATGGACCTTATTTTCTATTACGCAATGTTTGGATGATGTCATTCATATTCCCCCAGTTCAATGTAACAGTGATAGGTTTAGGTTACTGTCATTCATATTCACCCAGTTCAATGTTAACAGTGATAGGTTAGTTACTGTCATTCATATTCACCCAGTTCAATGTAACAGTGATAGGTTTAGGTTACTGTCATTCATATTCCCCCAGTTCAATGTACAGTGATAGGTTTAGTTACTGTCATTCATATTCACCCAGTTCAATGTAACAGTGATAGGTTTAGGTTACTTCATTCACTTCACCCAGTTCAATGTTAATAGTTGATAGGTTTAGGTTACTGTCATTTCATATTCACCCCAGTTCAATGTAACAGTGATAGGTTTTAGGTTTACTGTCCATTCATCATTCAACCCATTTCAATGTAACAGTGATAGGTTTAGGTTTACTGTCATTCATATTCACCCAGTTCAATGTAACAGTTGATAGGTTTTAGGTTACTGTCATTCATATTCACCCAGTTCAATGTAACAGTGATAGGTTTAGCGTTACGTATATATTTCACCCAGTTCAATGTAACAGTGATAGGTTTAGGTTACTGTCATTCATATTCACCCAGTTCAATGTAACAGTGATAGGTTTAGGTTACTGTCATTTCATATTCACCCAGTTCAATGTAACAGTGATAGGTTTAGGTTTACTGTCATTTCACATTCACCCAAGTTCAATGTAACAGTGATAGGTTTGAGGTTATGTCATTCATATTCACCCAGTTCAATGTAACAGTGATAGGTTTAGGTTACTGTCATTCATATTCCCCAGTTTCAATGTAACAGTGATAGGTTTAGGTTACTGTCATTCATATTCACCCAGTTCAATTTGTAACAGTGATAGGTTTAGGTTACTGTCATTCATCCATTCACCCAGTTCAATGTAACAGTGATAGGTTTTAGGTTACTGTCATTCATTCTCACCCAGTTCAATGTAACAGTGATAGGTTTAGGTTACTGTCATTCTATTTCACCCAGTTCAATGTAAAGTGATAGCGTTTAGTGTTACTGTCATTCAGTATTCATCATATCACAGTTCAATGTAACAGTGATAGGTTTAGCGTTACTGTCATTCATATTCACCCAGTTCAATGTAAAACCAGTGATAGGTTTAGGTTACTGTCATTCACATTCACCCAGTTCAATGTAACAGTGATAGGTTGTAGGTTACTGTCATTCATATTCACCCAGTTCAATGTAACAGTGATAGGTTTAGGTTAACTGTCCATTACTATTCACCCAGTTCCAATGTATAGATCTCTCTCTGACAGGGACTGAAGACAGACCCAGAGAGAGCAGGGACTGAAGACTGACCCAGAGAGAGCAGGGACTGACGACAGACCCAGAGAGAGCAGGGACTGAAGACAGACCCAGAGGGAGCAGGGACTGAAGACAGACCCAGACAAGTTGTCCGTTACCTGGTGCTGATATGGTTTCCGTGGTCGCAGTGGACTCCCAGCCATGTGAATGGCTGAGGGCTGTCAACCCTGACGATGTAGTCTGGGCGATCTCGTTGGCTGCTGAGGGAGTCTGGTTGGCTGCTGAGGGAGTCTGGTTGGCTGCTGATGGAGTCTGGTTGGCTGAAGAGGGGGTCAGGCTGGCTGTTGAGGGAGTCTGGTTGGCTGTAGAGGGGGTCAGGCTGGCTGTAGAGGGGGTATCAGTAGGGGTGGAGTTGGTGGACATGCTGCCTTTTCCAACCAAATCTCCCTCTGCTCTGGACCCCATCAGCACCAGGAGGCCTGGAGGACAGGAGAAAACAGCTCATTCAGACTCATCCGACACATGCTGACTAAACATATCAGGTAACACACTGTGATAGGGAGGGAATGGATGGAAAGAAGAGAGTGTTAAGAGAGAGATAACACAGAGAGAGCGAGAGAGAGAACACAGAGAGAACAGAGAGAGATAACAGAGAGAGGGAGAGAACAGAGAGAGATAATTGAGATAGAACAGAGAGAGATAACAGAGAGAACAGAGAGATAACAGAGAGAGATACCAGAGAGATAATTGAGATAGAACAGAGAGAGATAACAGAGAGAAGAGAGAGATAACAGAGAGAACAGAGAGAGAACAGAGAGAAATAACAGAGAGAACAGAGAGAGAGAGAGAGAGAGAGAGAGAGAACAGAGAGAGAGAGGGGACAGAGAAAGATAATTGAGAGAGGAAATATGTGTTGTAGAACAATAAACAATTGATAAACTCACCCAGGACATAGAGCTGAATGCAGATCGATGGCATATTCATGATTTATCACCTGATGTGTTAGGACAGTACCAAGTCTGTCACACGTGTAGAGACGAAAGTAAAGTATTTTTCCCCTCAGTGTCTCTCTCTGACAGGAATTGAGTCACAGACCACAAACCCCTAGCTGGGCTGGGCTGTCTCTTAGTAGACTGTAGTGACTTCTCCTCCTCGTCTCCTCTCCTCTGTACTGTACTGTATCCTCATATTAGATTAAACCAAAATACTGTGGGCATTCAACTCTGACCCTACCAACTCTGCAGTTTTCTCTTCTACCTGATTACTAATATAACCCAGGTCTAAATCAGGCCCCGATTAGAGGGGATTCACCCACCTGGTGTCCCATGTCTAAATCAGGCCCCGATTAGAGGGGAATCTCCTACATGGTGTCCCAGGTCTAAATCAGGCCCCGATTAGAGGGGAATCACCCACCTGGTGTCCCAGGTCTAAATCAGGCCCCGATTAGAGGGGAATCACCCACCTGGTGTCCCAGGTCTAAATCAGGCCTCGATTCGAAGGGAATCACCCTCCTTTGGTTCCCAGTCTATCAGCCTCGGATTCGAGAATCTCCCACATGTGTGCCCAGGTCTAAATTCAGCCATTACAGGGAATCTCCTACATGGTGTCCCAGGTCTAAATCAGGCGCCCGATTAGAGGGAATACCCACCTGGTGTCCCAGGTCTAAATCAGGCCCGATTAGAGGGGAATCACCCACCTGGTGTCCCAGGTCTAAATCAGGCTCGATTAGAGGGGAATCTCCTACATGGTGTCCCAGGTCTAAATCAGGCCCTGATTACAGGGGAATCTCCTACATGGTGTCCCAGGTCTAAATCAGGCCCCGATTACAGGGGAATCTCCCACCTGGTGTCCCAGGTCTAAATCAGGCCCCGATTATAGTTGATTTTGAGAGCTGTAGTGAATGGATGCTGGCAAAGTTCTGTTTTCACCTGTTCAGTTGGTTGATGAAGGAGCCAGACGAGGGAGAGGAAGCTGTTTAAGACTATTGAAACACAACCCTGGTCCTCCCCTCTGACAGGATGCTCACTCTCTCTCTCTCTCTCTGTGGTTCTCTCTCAATTTGAATTTCAATTCAAAGTGCTTTATTGCCATGGGAAACATTTGTTAACATKGCCAAAGCAAGTGAAATAGATAAACAAAAGTTACACAAAAAATGAACAGTAAACATTACACTCACAACAGTTCCAAAATAATAGACATTTCAAATGTCATATTATGTCTATATACCGTGTTGTAATGATGTGCAAATAGTTAAAGTACAAAAGTAAATAAACATGAATATGGATTGTATTTACAATGGTGTTTGTTCTTCACTGGTTGCCCTTTTCTTGTGACAACAGGTCACACATCTTACTGCTGTGATGGAACACTGGTATTTCACCCGGTAGATATGGGAGTTTATCAAAATTGGGTTTGTTTCTGAATTCTTTGTAGGTCTACGTAATCTGAGGGAAATATGTGTCAGGAGGTTAGGAAGTGCAGCTCAGTTTCCACCTCATTTTGTGGGCAGTRTGTCAGGTCTGCCTACGGCGGCCTTTCTCAAAAGCAAGGCTACGCTCACGGAGTCTGTACATAGTCAAAGTGTGCTTCTCTCGGTCTCTCGCTCTGTCAGGAAGTAAAAGGACGTTGTGTACACTTTCAGGTTGTTTCCAGGCAGAATTCAACCTCGTCTCCTTTACAGAGGCATACAGGCCACTGACAACTCAAAGGGGAATTATACAGTACCGGTGTGTGTGTGTGTGTGTGTGTGTGTGTGTGACAACCGTCCCGTGATGCGGGCAGGTGAGTCTCGTAACAGTGTGCATTATACAGTACTGGTATGCTGCCTTCAAATGCTATATATATGAGAAAATCTATATATATGAGGTCATATATATATATATATACAGTACCAGTCAAAAGTTGAAGGTTTGGACACACCTAGGGTTCTACATTGTAGAATAATAGTGAAGACATCAAAACTATGAAATAACACATATGGAATCATGTAGTAACCAAAACCGTGTTAAACAAATCAAAATATATTTGAGATTCTTGAAAGTAGCCACCCTTTGCCTTGATGACAGTTTTGCACACTCTTGGCATTCTCTCAACCAGCTTCATGAGGTAGTCACCCGGAATGGATTTCAATTAACAGGTGTGCCTTGTTAAAAGTAAATTTGTGGAATTTCTTTCCTTCTTACTGCATTTGAGCCAATCAGTTGTGACAAGGTAAGAATGGTATACAGAAGATAGCCCTATTTGGTAAAAGACCAAGTCCATATTATGGCAAGAACAACTCAAATATGGCAAGAACAGCTCAAATAAGCAAAGAGAAATGACAGTCCATCATTACTTTAAGACATGAAGGTCAGTCAATCTGAAAAATGTCAAGAAGTTTGAACGTTTCTTCAAGTACAGTCGCAAAAACCATCAAGCGCTATGATGGAACTGGCTCTCATGAGGACCGCCACAGGAAAGGAAAGACCCAGAGTTACCTCTGCTGCAGAGGATAAGTTCACTAGAGTTACCAGCCTCAGAAATTGCATCCCAAATAAATGCTTCAGAGTTCAAGTAACAGACGTCTCAACATCAACTGTTCAGAGGAGGCTGCATGAATCAGGCCCTCATGGTCAAATTGCTGCAAAGAAACCACTAAGAAGAGACTTGCAATGGACATTAGACTGGAGGAAATSTGTCCTTTGGTCTGATGAGTCCAAATTTGAGATTTTTGGTTCCAATCTTTGTGAGACGCAGAGTAGGTGAACGAATGATCTCCGCATGTGGTGTTCCCACCGTGAAGCATGGAGGAGGAGGTGTGATGGTGCTTTGCTGGTGACGCTGTCAGTGATTTATTTAGAATTTAAGGCACACTTAACCAGCCTGGCTACCACAGCATTCTGCAGCAATAAGCCATCCCATCTGATCTGCTCTTAGTGGGACTATCATTTGTTTTTCAACAGGACAATGACCCAACACACCTCCAGGCTGTGTAAGGGCTATTTGACCAAGAAGGAGAGTGATGGAGTGCTGCATCAGATGACCTGGCCTCCACATTCACCCAACCTCAACCCAATTGAGATGGTTTGGGATGAGTTGGACTGCAGAGTGAAGGAAAAGCAGCCAACAAGTGCTCAGCATATGTGGGAACTCCTTCAAGACTGTTGGAAAAGCATTCCTCATGAAGCTGGTTGAGAGAATGCCAAGAGTATGGAAAGCTGTCATCAAGGCAAAGGGTGGCTACTTTGAAGAATCTMWMATATAAAAAATATATGTAGTAACCAAAAAGTGTTTTTGGTTCCATATGTGTTATTTCATAGTTTTGATATCTTCACGATTATTCTACAATGTAAAAAATAGTAAAAATAAAGAAAAACCCTTGAATGAGTAGGTGTTCTAAAACGTATGACTGGTACTTTATATAAAAATGTCAAATGTCAAAGTACCTCTTTTAAAACCCTTATCCCACCCACGGCATGCTATCCATCCAACCACACCTCATATCCTGTAGCACCAGATTCTCCCTTCAGAGGGGAGACAGTGCCTCCTGCTGGTTAAACTGTGGTGTAACACTGATTAGGACCTATAGCTAGTAAAAGCACACCTACAGGGCTCAAACTCAAAACACATTTAATTCAACAACAGACAGAGAGAGATACATACATTTGACATTCATTCCCAGTCAGTACAGACAGCAGGTCTAGTCACACGGGTAGTAAACCTGTGTTTTTTTGGGGGGGGGGCCTCAAACCACGGCCCTTAACATGGTCTCATTGAAGTCTTCAAATCATCTTTACATCAGACACCAACCGAAAGAGAGACCGTCAGACTAATATGGAATTAACAACATCAGTAACACAGATTRCTGCCCAAACGGCACCCTATTCMCTATATAGTGCACTACTTTAGACCAGGGCTGGCACCCTATTCCCTATATAGTGCACTACTTTTGACACGGGTCCATAGGAACACCCGTAGGGGTCCTGGTCTAAAGTAGCGCACTATATATAGAGAATAGGGTGCCATGTAAACTAAATGAAAAGGATTTCAGGTTAACTTGAAAATTAGAATAATATTTCAATTTAAAAACTCAACATTCCAATTCCCTTATTTGTCAACACTGTACACTTAAGGGTTCCCACCCGGAACTCTGGAAAGTTCTAGTCGGAACCCTGAGAAGTTCCACCCAGAACCCCGGAACCCCTCAGTGTCATCTGATGGTGCGGTACATCATGAAGTCGACCGTGGTGCATCTTGGGAACTTGCCGATGGAGCTCTCCTCGACGGGGGTATACACCTTGATCTGTCTCATGTGCGTGTCTCTGCCGTTCTGGTGGTTGGCTAACACAGCTATCTGGATCATGAACGTCCTGGGGAAATGAATACATTAGAAACATTAGGACAGAGAATTTAACATATAGAATATCATTGGTCAAAGAAATGTCTTTGAGACACTTTTCAGAACAGCACCTATAAATCTACCTGATGGGGTTGTTGACTGTGTCCAGAAGGGGGATGTGGATCCAACCACTAGGCTCTACCATCTCCAACTGCTGCAGTGAGGGAAGGAAGGGGAGGAGGAGGAAGAGGAGTGAGGAAGAAGAGTGAGGAAGAAGAGTGAGGAAGAAGAGTGAGGAAGAAGAGTGAGGAGGAAGAAGAGTGAGGAGGAAGAAGAGTGAGGAGGAAGAAGAGTGAGGAGGAAGAGGAGTAAGGAGGAAGAGGAGTAAGGAGGAAGAGGAGTAAGGAGTGAGGAGAAAGAGGAGGAAGAGGAGTGAGGAGGAAGAGGAGTGAGGAGGAAGAAGAGAAAGAGGAGGAAGAAGAGTGAGGAGGAAGAGGAGGAAGAAAGGTGAGGAGGAAGAGGAGTGAGGAGGAAGAGGAGTGAGGAGGAAGAGGAGAAAGATCATCACATAAGTTATAACATCACAGAACAGTTATAACATCACATAACAGTTATAACATGTACACACTGATACATATAACAGTTCTTACTCTGATCTCCTGCAGGTTGTGGAAGTTGTTTCCTACTCTGACAGAGATCTTACTGGGGGTGTAGCTCTCGTCTGACTTGTAGTCTGCATACATACACAACATCTTCACTGTAGTCTTTCTCCTGGGGAAAGAAGGAGGGAAGGAAGAGATGCATGATGGTCTTTCTCCTGAGGAGAGGAGGAGGGAAGGAAGAGATGCATGATGGTCTTTCTCCTGAGGAGAGGAGGAACAGATGCATGATGGTCTTTCTCCTGAGGAGAGGAGGAGGGAAGGAACAGATGCATGATGGTCTTTCTCCTGAGGAGAGGAGGAGGGAAGGAAGAGATGCATGATGGTCTTTCTCCTGAGGAGAGGAGGAGGGGAGACAGAGATGAATGATGTAGTATGTTGGAGATGCCTTCATTGAGATCCTGATTGACTAATTCAGTCACAGGCAGGCAGGCAGGCAGGCAGACAGGCAGGCAGGCAGGGAGACAGGCAGGCAGGCAGGGAGACAGGCAGACAGGGATACAGACTGTACCTAAACTGGATGTTGACTAGGTGTGGCTGGGATCCATCAGACTGCCAGTATGTCTCCAAGTTATCATCTCTCAGCTGGTCCACACCAAAACCTAGAGAGGGAGGGGGAGAGAGGGAGGGGGAGAGAGTCAGTTTTTGCTACAGTGTGCACTAACGAATAGAACCCAACTGAACTCACCTGGTTTACAGGAAGACAGAGACCACACCGCCTGAGAGCCGATCTCCCGGACCGTCCCGGTCCTCTCCAGCTGCTTGGGGTCAGAACCCGGTGGGGTCTTACTGGGGGTCGCCATGCTACACAACACAGGAAGGAACAAAACCATTGAAAATAGAATGAATTACATCAGAGGTCACAGCCCCAAATCGCTGTTGTCTGATAGGGTGGATGGTGGTGGCGCTGACAGCTCCTGCTAGGACTGCTTTACGGTGGTAAATATTACCTTGTTTGTTCCCAGTGGTGCTCCGATCACTTCCTACGACTTATTAAAAATAACTTATTAAAAATACTTATTATGTAGGTATTCTTATCTTGTATTAGTTATTATTAGCTGTATGATCTAGAACAGTAAGTATAGTTTAGTAGGAGGAGACAGCCATAGCTGTTTGGATCTAGAACTGTAAGTGTAGTTTAGTAGGACGGAGGCAGCCATAGCGTATGGATCTAGAACTGTAAGTGTAGTTTAGTAGGACGGAGAACCCATAGCTGTATGGATCTAAACTGTAAGTATGTTAGAAGGACGGGGGGCAGCATAGCTGTATGGATCTAGAACTTGTAGTGTAGTTTAGTAGGACGAAGACAGCCATAGCTGTATGGGATCTAGAACTGTAAGGGTAGTTTAGTAGGAGGAGACAGCCATAGCTGTATGGATCTAGAACTGAAGTTGTATGTTTAGTAGGACAAGACAGCATAGCTGTATGGATCTGAACTGTAAGTGTAGTTTAGTAGGACGGAGACAGCCATAGCTGTATGGATCTAGAACTGTAAGTGTAGTTTAGTAGGATGGAGACAGCGCATAGCTGTATGGATCTAGAACTGTAAGTGTAGTAGGATGAGGCAGCAATACTGTTGGATCTAGAACTGTACGTGGAGTTAGTGTAGGACGGAGACAGCCTAGCTGTATGGATCTAGAACTTGTAAGGGTAGTTTAGTAGACGGGGGCAGCCATAAGCTGTATGGATCTAGAATGTAAGTGTAGTTTAGTAGGATGGAGACAGCATAGTGTATGGATCTAGAACTGTAAGTGTAGTTTAGTAGGATGGAGACAGCCATAGCTGTATGGATCTAGAACTGAAGTGTAGTTGAGTAGGATGAAGAACACATTAGCTGTATGGATCTAGAACTGTAAGTATAGTTTAGTAGGACGAAGAAGCCATAGCTGTATGGATCTAGAACTGAAGGTGTAGTTTAGTAGGACGACAGCATAGCTGTATGGATCTAGAGCTGTAAGTTTAGTTTAGTAGACGGGGGGCAGCCCATAGCTGTATGGATCTAGAACTGTACGTGTAGTTTAGTAGGATGAGCAGCCATAGCTGTATGGATCTAGAACTGTACGTGTAGTTTAGTAGGATGAGGCAGCCATAGCTGTATGGATCTAGAACTGTAAGTGTAGTTTAGTAGGATGAGGCAGCCATAGCTGTATGGATCTAGAACTGTACGTGTAGTTTTTAGTAGGATGAGGCAGCCATAGCTGTATGGATCTAGGAACTGTAAGTGTAGTAGGATAGAGGCAGCCATAGCTGTATGGATCTAGAACTGTAAGTTGTAGTTTAGTGGATGGAGACAGCCATAGCTGTATGGATCTAGAACTGTAAGTGTAGTTTAGTAGGACGGGCAGCCAGTAGCTGTATGATCTAGAACTGTAAGTGGAGTTTAGTAGGATGGAGGACAGCCATAGCTGTTGGATCTAGAACTGTAAGTGTAGTGTGTAGGACGGGGCAGCCATAGCTGTATGGATCTAGAACTGTAAGTGTAGTTTAGTAGGATGGAGGCAGCCATAGATCTATGGATCTAGACAGTAAGTATGTTTTTTATTGAAGTATTCTTTCTCGCTGAATGAAAAGGCCATATATTTTGAAAGCTGTGTCGCAAGCGATGATTGGCCTTCTAAATGTTAAAACACACGTTTGTAGTTTACGAGGCAGTAGTGGCGAACGCAGGAGACGGCAGAATGTCACGACAGACCGCAGCAGACGGCAGAACGTCCGACAACCGACGGGAGACGGCAGAACGTCCGACAACCGACGGGAGACGGCAGAATGTCCCGACAACCGCAGGAGACGGCAGAATGTCCCGACACCGCAGGGAGACGGCAGAATGTCCCGACAAGCAGGGAGACGGCAGAACGTCGACAACCGACGGGAGACGGCAGAATGTCCGACAACCGCAGGAGACGCAGAAGTCCGACAACCGCAGGGAGACAGGCAGAATGTCCCGACAACGCAGTGGGACGGCAGAATTCCGACAACCAGGGAGACGCAGAATGTCCGACAACCGCAGGGAGACGGCGATGTCCCGACAACCGCAGGAGACGGAGAATGTCCGACAACCGCAGGGAGACGGCAGAATGTCCGACAACCGCAGGGAGACGGCAGAATGTCCCCGACAACCGCAGGGAGACGGCAGAATGTCCAGACAACCGCAGGGAGACGGCAGAATGTCCTGACAACCGCAGGGAGACGGCAGAACGTCCGACAAACCGCAGGGGACGCAGAACGTCTGACAACGCAGGGAGACGGCAGAATGTCCCGACAACCGCAGGGAGACGGCCAGAATGTCCGACAACCGCAGGGAGACGGACAGAATGTCCCGACAACCCAGGGAGACGCAGAATGTTCGCCGACACGCAGGGAGACGGCAGAATGTCGACAACCGCAGGGAGACGGCAGAATGTCCCGACAACCGCAGGGGGAGACGGCAGAATGTCTGACAACGCAGGGAGACGGGTCAGAATGTTCGCCGACAATCCGCAGGGAGACGGCAGAATGTCTGACCAACCGCAGAGACGCAGAATGCGCAACTCGCAGGAGTGCAGAAATGTCTGACAACCGCAGGGAGCGGCAAGAAGTGTCCCTACAACCGATCGGGAGACGCAGAATGTCTTGACAACCCAGTAGGAGACGGCAGAATGTACGACCAACCGCAGGGAGACGGCAGAATTGTCCGACAACCGTGCAGAGTGAGACGGCAGAATGCGCCTAGAGTTTAAGAGCTAGACAAAAACACAGGTCATCTACAGCAGAGGTGCATAAATTCAAAATGTACCACACTGCTCAACACAGGATCACCACACGGCTCTAGATGATGTTGTAGCCTTTGATCACATTGGTCTCAGTCATGAGGTACGGGAGGTAAAATCACTGACGTAATGATTTGAGTTTGTAGAATATATTTCTAGTTGTAAACACAATTTTCAAAATGTGTAACTGATGAGTTGTGRACATGAAAGAATAATCTGTAGTTGTAAACACATACTTAAACTTGTAAACTTAAAAATGTGCGAGCAATCATTACATTTGTACACCTGCAGCATGTCAATTTCGCACAATCAGACTTTTGGCAATGCTTTAGCCTGTGACAAAAAGGTTTTGTAAACTATTTTTAAGCTATATTSTGTATGGAGCCATTGGCTGCATTCTGTGAATCTGTAGCTACTACCCTTTGATTCACGTAAAACCTTATCTAAACCATTTACAATTGTCCGTCCCCCCTCTCCAGGCTGCAATCCTCTCCCAGTTAGACAGGGTCTGTTCAGGCCTGCCGCCAGCTCCACGATGCCCTKGGGGACGTGAAGGCATGATCAGTTCAGACTGATGTGGTATACTCATTTATGCCATCGGAATAATCCCGGAACATATTCCAGTCTGTGCAAAACAGTCCTGTAGTATAGTATCCGCTTCATTGCACCACTTCCTTGTTGAATGTGTCACTTGCACTTCCTGTTTGAGTTTTTGCTTGTAAGCAGGAAGCTGGAGAATAGAGTTATGGTCAGATTTGCTAAATGGAGGGCGAGAGAGAGCTTTGCATGAATCTGTGTGTGGAGTAAAGGCGGTCTAGAGTTGTCCCCCCCCCCCTCTGGTTGCATGTGACATGCTGGTAGAAATGAGGTAAAATGGATTTCAGTTTTCCTGCTTTCAGAGCACCGACACTAAGAGCGCCGCCCTAGGAGCCCGCCCCACTAGGAGCACCGCCACTAAGAGCGCCGCCACAGACGCCGCCACCAGGACGCCGCCACCAGAGCGCCGCCACCAGGAGCGCCGCCACAGGAGCGCCCCACAGGAGCGCCGCCACAGGAGCCGCCACCAGGAACGCCGCCACCAGGAGACCGCCACTAGGATCGCCCCACTAAGAGCGCCGACACGAAGAGCGCCGACCACCAGGAGCGCCGCCACTCAGGAGCACGCCACTAGGAGCACCGCCACTAGGAGCACCGCCACTAGGAGCACGCCTCTAGGAGCACCGCCACTAGGAGCACCGCCACTAGGAGCACCGCCACTAGGAGCACCCCACAGGAGCACCGCCACTAGAGCCACCCTCCCTCTAGAGCACCGCCACATAACTATAATATAATATAATAACTATGGCAATAATAATAACTATACTAATAATAATTATAATAATAACTATAATTTAAATAATAATAATAGCTATGATACTACTACTAATAATAATAATAATAACTATGACAATAATAATAACTATGATAATAATAATAACTACGATAATAATTATAATAATAATAACTACGATAATAATTATAATAATAATAACTATGATAATAATAATAACTATGATAATAATTATTATAATAATAACTATGATAATAATTATAATAACTACGATAATAATTATAATAACTATGATAATAATAATAATAATAACTATGACAATAATAATAACTATGATAATAACAATAATAATAACTATGATAATAATTATAATAATAATAACAATAATAATAACTATGATAATAATAATAACTATGATAATAACAATAATAATAACTATGATAATAATAATAATAATAACTATGATTATAATAATAACTATGATAATAATAATAATAACTATGATAATAATAATAATAACTATGATAATAATTATAATAATAGCTCTGGAACATAATCACAGTTGGATGTGTACATGAGAACCATGTATGTGTTGTGGACATATACAGCGATGCACGCCCAACTGCCCGAATCTACCTTTTCCACACTAATACACCCAAACGGTCACGAGCACAGACCCATGCGTTCAATCAGTGACGTCACCTGCTCTGAAAAGGCCACAAGTTTGTTCGAGCGATAGGTAACAACGTTTCGTGGGTGACCGTTGTCACTGTGTTCAGAGGGTCCCTGGTTCGAGCCCAAGATGGCGCGAGGAGAGGGACGGAAGCAACACTGTTTACAGTACAGTACAGAAACCCATTCATAGAAAATCAGAGAGAATATTGATCATTTATCAAAGGTTCCCATGTAATGCAAAGCAGGCTAAACAAACAAGGTATTTCCGAGCTGGCATTTACAACCGCAGCAGTGACCATATCTAGTTTACAACCTAAAGATGATGTAAAAGTTGAGATTTAGACTGGTGCCCAGATATCACAGATGCTACATAAGTCACAGAGAGGACATACTTACAAAAACAAAAGTCAATATTAAATTGAGCACCCAGGAGAGGAGGGACACACAATCTTGTCGGTCGTCTGGTCCACTGCAACCTCGTGGACAAAGTGTCGTGGTAGAGCTTGAAGAACCTGTCAAGGTGTTGTATTGTGTTGGGAAGCAACTGCTCACTGTGGCTTCCAGCCGTGCCCATGGTGTGCTGCAACGTCAGTCGTCCGACTGGCCCTGCACCTACCTTGCCAAAGTAGTTTCGAATGAGGTTTGTGTGTGTGTGTGTGTGTTCTTGCCAGGATGCACCCTAGTCATTAATTTAGACAAAAATCATGCAGTTTTCTTACAAGTRTATATGGTTAAGCATGATTTTAATCTGCGAGAGAAGGGCTACCCCTGGTGGAAAGAGCCTGTACTGCACAACATGAGTTGCAAATGTGCGCTGTACGTTACGTTGTGGCACGTCACGATGTAACGTACAGCGATGTAACGTACAGCGTCGGGGGAAGGGTCAGTTTTTTCATCTTTTCTCCAATACTGTTGGTCCATTACCATGTCAACCAACACTGAATCAAAACGTAGTTCACGATGCCAACACAGTCACTACAGTCCCATTCGTTTTCATTGCAGCCTCGTTTGAATGTCGCGGTTACGCACATTTGTACTGAATGTGGTGAGTTTACTTATCTAGCTTAAAAAATTGTTTGCCAAATAACTTTACCAAATTGATTTCGGTASCTAGCATCAAAACTACAACGTTAGAGTTACAAACKTATTAACAATGATTTTGACAAARGCTTCCAAAAACATATTACAAAGAAGAAAAAAGCTTGTTGCCATTAAAGAAAGACATTTAAACGTACCCGCSGTGACAGCTGAGCTTCTTTGGGTGGACATTGCGCAGGTGGTAACCTGGTAACCCACGTCGTGATTGACAGATGGTTGTGCCAGACTCCACGGCCCATGTGAGCTGTCACCAACCAACCAGTGTAGTATATGAAAATCTCACCTGATTGGTTAGAAGAAGCTGGTCCCGTCCCACCTCCAAGGGCTCCTGCTCTCTTTCTCAGTGCTTGAACGTCTACAAATATTTTTGTTACGGTAGGCCGCTAAAGCACTGCCAAAAGTCTGAGCATGCGAAATTGACATGAGCAGGTGAACAGATGCAATTATTGCTCACAAATATGAAGTTAAAAGTTTGCGAATGCGATTACAACTACAAATTCGTATTTTTTATATTCACAACTCATCAGTTACATGTTTGGGAATGTGTTTACAAGTAGAAATATATTCAACAAACTCAAATCATTATGTGTTGCCTTGTTAACTCGTCATTGTCACGCCAAACAACATGTGACAATTACAGTTCTTAGATATCATTACCTACCTTATTCATTCAAACAAAATAGCCCTCATGGCTTGACATTGTAATGCAGTGACCCGGATTCGAACCGATGTACGTGCGGTCACAACGCGAAATACTAACCACTACATGATCACGGCGAGCTACCAAGGCTTGTGGCTACATGGGGAAAGCAGATGGCTTTTCATTCAAACCTGAAGTGACGTGCGCTAGTAATACGCAAAATACAGTATCAATTACCATGGGAGTTGGCAACATGACAATAACAAGTATCACGTCAATAACCCTTTTCGCATCTCTGTCGAGTTAGCTAGCTAGCTATGTTAACAGTCATGCAAAACCATTTGTGCCAGAAACAATAACTTTACCTTACCTTACTCCTAATGTCGTGGTTTTACTTTTCGTGTTTAACTAATCGTAGATGGCATTTGTTTAATGAAATATTAAATTACTGTTGCTTGTTTTGCTACTTCGAATCTCCCACTTCTCGCTCTAGGTTTGGTCGCATGTTGATGACGACACAGGAAGTGGAGACACTTCTGTCGCACAACAATGCCTTTCTCGCGCGATCTTTTCCTTCCGACTTTTCTCCTAGATAGAACGAAAGAGCATTTATGTACTCTCTTCTTCTGTCTCTCCGTAGTAATGAAGCTGTAAAGTTAGACCTAGACACTGATCTTGGGACAGTTATTCTCCCCTATGGTGAGGGTTAGGGCGTGGGGTTACACTGATCCTAGACTTAGGTTGCTGTAGGTAGGTTGCTGGGGCCAGTAACCGAAAAGTAACCGACAACTGAATGAAGTCAACAGCAGCAGTATTAGTTGTATAAATATCATACACCCCCCCCCCAGGAATGGGGGGGGAATGCTAACCTCCCCTGTTATTGTAATGGTGAGTGGTTAGCATGTCTTGGGGGTATGATATAAAATGCTAACCTCCCCAGTTATTGTAATGGTGAGAAGTTAGCATGTCTTGGGGGTATGATATAAAAGGCTAACCTCCCCTGTTATTGTAATGGTGAGAAGTTAGCATGTCTTGGGGGTATGACATTTGTGCATTTAACTCATTATTTACAATTCATTCAGGATTATCCGTAATCATGGTAGCATCCACATTATATTCTTATTTATAATAAAAGTGACTCCAAAATGACAATAGATTGTACAATTCATTTATATTGGGCACAAAATAATCTGACACACAACTGGAAAAAACAGCAAATGCCTCGAACAAGTTTGTAGAGTCACATGCTTGATGTAGTCATTGCGTGCTATGAATATGGGACCAAATACTAAACTTTAACACACAAGTGAATTAGTCCCATCCACTATTTTTTATTTAACTAGGTAAGTCAGTTAAGAACAAATTCTTATTTACAATGACGGCCTGGGGAACAGTGGGTTAACTGCCTTGTTCAGAACGACAGATTTGTACCTTGTCAGCTCGGGGATTCAATCTAGCAACCTTTTGGTTACTAGTCCAACGCTCTAACCACTAGGCTATCTGCCGCACTATGTACAAAAAACACTTTAATTTCTTATGGTTCACCCAATATGGTTGACAATACCCTCAAATTAAAGCTGACAGTCTGCACTTTAACCTCGTAGTCCTGGTATCATTTCAAATACAAAAGTGCTGGAGTACAGAGCCAAAACAACCACAGCAAATGTCACTGTCACAATAATGTTGGAGCTCAAGTTCCTCGGCGTACACATCACTGACAAACTGAAATGGTCAACTCACACAGACAGGGTGGTGAAGAAGGTGCAACAGCGCCTCTTCAACCTCAGGAGGCTGAAGACATTCGGCTTGTCACCTAAAAACCTACAACTTTTACAGATGCACAATCGAGAGCATCCTGTCGGGCTGTATCACCGCCTGGTGCGGCAACTGCACCGCCCGCAATCGCAGGGCTCTCCAGAAGGTGGTGCGGTCTGCACAACGCATTACCGGGGGCAAACTACCTGCCCTCCAGGACACCTACAGCACCCGATGTCACAGGAAGGCCAAAAAGATCATCAAGGACAACAACCACCTGAGCCACGACCTGTTCACCCCGCTATCATCCAGAAGGCGAGGTCAGTGCAGGTGCCAAGGCCAAGGCCATCAGACTGTTAAACAGCCATCACTAGCACAGAGAGGCTGCTGCCTACATACAGACTTGAAATCATTGGCCACTAATAAATAGATCACTTGTTACTTTAATAATGTCACTTTAATAATGTTTACATATTTTGCATTAGTCATCTCATNGACTTGAAATCATTGGCCACTAATAAATAGATCACTTGTTACTTTAATAATGTCACTTTAATAATGTTTACATATTTTGCATTAGTCATCTCATAATTGGTGCAACCAATTACCTTCAGATAATTAATTAAATAAAGTCCACCTGTGTGCAATCTAAGGGGCACATGATCTGTCACATGATCTCAGTATATATACATCTGTTCTGAAAAGTCCCAGAGTCTGCAACACCATTAAGCAAGGGGCACAATGAAGACCAAGGTCTCCAAACAGGTCAGGAACAAAGTTGTGGAGAAGTACAGATCAGAATTGGGTTATAAAAAGATATCCGAAACTTTGAACATCTCACRGAGCACCATTAAATCCATTATTAAAAAATGGAAAGAATATGGCACCACAACAAACCTGCCAAGAGATGGCCCCACACCAAAACTCACAGACCAGGCAAGGAGGGCATTAATCAGAGAGGCAACAAAGAGACCAAAGATAACCCTGAAGGAGCTGCAAAGTTCCACAGCGGAGATGGGAGTATCTGTCCATAGGACCACTTTAAGCCGTACACTCCACAGAGCTGGGCTTTACAGAAGTGGCCAGAAAAAAATAAGCAAACACGTTTGGTGTTCGCCAAAAGGCATGTGGGAGACTCCCCAAACATATGGAAGAAGGTACTCTAGTCAGATGAGACTAAAATTTAGCTTTTTGGCCATCAAGGAAAATGCTATGTCTGGTGCAAACCCAACACCTCTCATCACCCCAAGAACACCATCCCCACAGTGAAGCATGGTGGTGGCAGCATCATGCTGTGGGGATGTTTTCCATTGGCAGGGACTGGGAAAATGGTCAGAATTTAAGGAATGATGGATGGCGCTAAATACAAGGAAATTGTTTAGGGAAACCTGTTTCAGTCTTCYAGAGATTTGAGACTGGGACGGAGGTTCACCTTCCAGCAGGACAATGACCCTAAGCATACTGCTAAAGCAACACTCGAGTGGTTTAAGGGGAAACATTTAAATGTCATGGAATGGCCTAGTCAAAGCCCAGACCTCAATCCAATTGAGAATCTGTGGTATGACTTAAAGATTACTGTACACCAGCGGAACCCATCCAACTTCAAGGAGCTGGAGCGGTTTTGCCTTGAAGAATGGGTAAAAAAATCCCAGTGGCTAGATGTGCCAAGCTTAGAGACATATCCCAAGAGACTTGCAGCTCTAATGCTGCAAAAGTGGCTCTACAAAGTATTGACTTTTTTGGGGGCGGGGGGGGTGAATTGTTATGCACACTCAAGTTTTGCATCTTCAAAAGTGGTAGGCATGTTGTGTAAATCAAATGATACAAACCCCCCAAAATCTATTTTAATTCCAGGTTGTAAGGCAACAAAATAGGAAAAATGCCAAGGGGGGTGAATACTTTCACAAGCCACTGTATGTGACCATTAATATTTTATTTGAATATAGTGTATGTATGTAGAGTGCATATGTGTATACAGTGCATTGAGACTCTATAACAATAGACAACAATAGACAATAACAAAGTGAAAACAGGTTTGTCATTTTTTATTGCTAATGTTTTTTAAATATAACTTATTTACATAAGTATTCAGACCCTTTGCGATGAGACTCGAAATTGAGCTCAGGTACATCCTGTTTCCATTGATCATCCTTGAGATGTTTCTACAACTTGATTGGAGTCCACCTGTGGTAAATTCAATTGATTGGACATGATTTGGAAAGGCACACACCTGTCTATATAATGTCCCACAGTTGACGGTGCATGTCAGAGCAAAAACCAAGCCAAGGTCGAAGGAATTGTCCGTAAAGCTCTGAGACAGGATTGTGTCGAGTCACAGATCTGGGGAAGGGTACCAAAACATTTTTGCAGCATTGAAGGTCCCCAATAACACAGTGGTCTCCATTATTCTTAAATGGAAGAAGTACAAATCCACCAAGACACTTCCTGGATCTGGCCGCCGGGCCAAACTGACCAATCGGGGGAGAAAGGGCCTTGTTCAGGTTAGGGGATCGAGAACCCGATAGTCACTCTGAAAGAGCTCCATAGTTCCTCTGTGGTCTGAATATTTTCCAAATAAACACACAGTGTATAAAAATACACTACCGTTCAAATGTTTGGGGTCACAGAAATGTCCTTGTTTTTGAAAAGAAAAGCACATTTGTTGTACTTTAAAATAACATAAAATTGATCAGAAATACAGTGGACATTGTTAATGTTGTAAATTACTATTGTAGCTGGGAATATCTACAGTTGAAGTCAGGAGTTTACATACACCTTGGCCAAATACATTTAAACTCAGTTCTTCACTATTCCTGACATTTAATCCTAGTAGTCTATAAGAAAAATAAACGCACACCTATTTAGGCGAGGTGCTGGCTAGCGGAGTAGAAAACTTGAAAATAAAGGAGAGCCGCACACTCTAAGAGCTCAGATGCAAAAATGTAATTACCAACGTTTCGACAGCCAAGCTGTCTTCATCAGGGTATAATCACAAACACTGCGGGATGACTAGTTTATATAGTGTCAAAAGACACACAGATGTCTGTAATCATGGCCAAGAGTGGCCTAATATCATTGGTTAATTCTCAAATATTAAAATGGCATACAAAGAACGGCATACAAAAAACAAATGGATAGCATACGATCATAGATTCATTTTAGACTACACAAGCTTACAAACAATTACAATGGCAAA
>NW_019943622.1:111009-116338 GCF_002910315.2 Salvelinus sp. IW2-2015
ATCAAGGTCACCCCCTCTCCTAGGGAGGGTGACATGTTCAATGCCAATATAACGCAGAGACGAAATCGAGTGGCCTGCCTCCAAAAAGTGGGCCGCAACTGGGTAAGTCGAGTTTTTACACCTAATGGTGCTACGATGCTCTGAGATACGTACTTTTAATTCACRCTTTGTTTTACCCACATCCTTTTTACCACAAGGACAAGTTATAAGATAAATAACTGCCTTAATGGAGCACGTAATAACACCTTTGATTGGGATCGATTTCCCTGTTTGTGGGTGTTTGAAGGATCTACATTTATAAGTGCCATTGCATTGAGCAAAGCCATTACACTTGAAATTTCCATCCAGTAGGGGCGCAAATAGACGTTGTTCAGGAATATCTTGGGGTGGTAAATCAGAGTGTACCAATTGGTCTCTGAGGTTTCTGCCCCGCGAGAATACGACCAAGGGAAGGTCCGAAAACACATTACCGAGACTATCATCGGATTTTTGAATGTGCCAATGTTTGTGAACGATTCTAACGGTAGTTAGAATGCAAGAATGCGTCTTTTTGTGAGACTGCCCTTGAAAAAGGTCATGTCTCGTTCTGTTTAGAATTTTCTTAATGGCAATATTAATCTGATCATTTTTGTACCCCTTCTCCTTGAACTTTCTTTGCGTCTCAGCCACATTTAATCCTAGTAAACATTCCCTGTCTTAGGTCAGTTAGGATCATCAATTTTATTTTAAGAATGTGAAATGTCAGAATAATAGTAGAGAATTATTTATTTCAGCTTTTATTTCTTTCATCACATTCCCAGTGGGTCAGAAGTTTGCATACACTCAATTCGTATTTGGTAGCATTGCCTTTAAATTGTTGAACTTGGGTCAAACGTTTCGGGTAGCCTTCCACAAGCTTCCCACAATAAATTGGGTGAATGTTGGCCCATTCCTCCTGACAGAGCTGGTGTCACTGAGTCAGGTTTGTAGGCCTCCTTGCTCGCACACGCTTTTTCAGTTCTGCCCACAAATGTTCTATAGGATTGAGGTCAGGGCTTTGTGATGACCACTCCAATACCTTGACTTTGTTTCGCTTAAGCCATTTTGCCACAACTTTGGAAGTATGCTTGGGGTCATTGTCCATTTGGAAGACCCATTTGCGACCAAGCTTTAACTTCCTGACTGATGTCTTGAGATGTTGCTTCAATATATCCACATCATTTTCCGGCCTCATGATGCCATCTATTTTATGAAGTGCACAAGTCCCTCCTGCAGCAAAGCACCCCCACATGATGCTGCCAACCCCGTGCTTCACGGTTGGGATGGTGTTCTTCGGCTTGCAAGCCTCCCCCTTTTTCCTCCAAACATAACGATGGTCATTATGGCCAAACAGTTATATTTTTGTTTCATCAGACCAGGGGACATTTCTCCAAAAAGTACGATCTTTGTCCACATGTGCAGTTGCAAACCATAGTCTGGCTTTTTTATGGCGGTTTTGGAGCAGTGGCTTCTTCCTTGCTGAGCAGCCCTTCAGGTTATGTCGATATAGGACTCGTTTTACTGTGGATATAGAGAACTTTTGTACCTGTTCCCTCCAGCATCTTCACAAGGTCCTTTGCTGTTGTTCTGGGATTGATTTGCACTTTTCGCACCAAAGTAGGCTCACCTCTAGGAGACAGAACGCGTCTTCTCCTGAGCGGTATGCCGGCTGCGTGGTCCCATGGTGTTTATACTTGCGTACTATTGTTTGTACAGTGAACGTGGTACCTTCAGGCGTTTGGAAATTGCTCCCAAGGATGAACCAGACTTGTGTCTACAATTTTTTTCTGAGGTCTTGGCTGATTTCTTTTAGATTTTCCCATGATGTCAAGCAAGAAGGCACTGAGTTTGAAGGTAGGCCTTGAAATACATCCACAGGTACACCTCCAATTGACTCAAATTCTTCCACAAGTACACCTCCAATTGACTCAAATTCTGTCAATTAGCCTATCAGAATCTTCTAAAGCCATGACATCATTTCTGGAATTTTCCAATCTGTTTAAAGGCACAGTCAACTTAGTGTATGTAAACTTCTGACCCACTGGAATTGTGATAGTGAATTTTTAGTGAAATAATCTGTCTGTAAACAATTGTTGGAAAAATTCCTGTGTCATGCACAAAGTAGATGTCTTAACCGACTTCCAAAACTATAGTTTTTCCTATACACCCATTGTGTTCAATAAAAAATATGTTGAATGGAAAACTATAGTTTTAACAAGAAATGTGTGAGTGGTTGAAAAACAAGTTTTAATGACTCCAACCTAAGTGTATGTAAACTTACCACTTCAACTGTATATAGGCTTAGAGAGGCCCAGTATCAGCAACCATCACTCCTGTATTCCAATGGCACGTTGTGTTAGCTAATCCAAGTTTATCATTTTATAAGGCTAATTGATCATGAGAAACCCTTTTGCAATTATGTTAGCACAGCTGAAAATTGTGCCTCTTAAAAAGCAATAAAACTGGCCTTCTTTAGACTAGTTGAGTATCTGGGAGCATCAGCATTTGTGGGTTCGATACAGGCTCAAAATGGACAGAAGGAAAACCTTTCTTCTGAAACTCGTCAGTCTAGTCTTGTTCTGGGAAATGAAGGCTATTCCATGCGAGAAATTTCCAAGAAACTGAAGATCTCGTACAACGCTGTGTACTACTCCCGTCACAGAACAGCGCAAACTGGCTCTTACCAGAATAGAAAGAGGAGTGGGAGGCCCCGGTGCACAATTGAGCAAGAGGACAAGTACATTAGTGTCTAGTTTGAGAAACAGACGCCTCAAGTCCTCAACTGGCAGCTTCATTAAATAGTACCCGCAAAACACCAGTCTCAACGTCAACAGTGAAGAGGCAACTTCCGGGATGCTGGCCTTCTAGGCAGTTTCTCTGTCCAGTGCCTTTCAAAATGATAAACTTGGATTAGCTAACACAACGTGCCCTTGGAACACAGGAGTGATAGTTGCTGATAATGGGCCTCTGTACGCCTATGTAGATTTTCTTTTAAAAAATGAGCCGTTTCCAGCTACAGTAGTCATTTACAACATTAAATGTCTACACTGTATTTCTGATCAATTTTTATTTATTCTTTAATTTTTTTTTTTTTTAAGTACATTTAAGTGACCCCAAACTTTTGAATGGTAGTATATACATAATCCCTATATATATTTATTTAAATATATATATATAGCCATTTGGAACGCAGCTTACTGGATCGCATCAGAAATACATTTGTCTGAAACAGGAAAAGAAAGGCAATGACTAAATACATCAAAGTTTTATTAAACAGAAAATGCAAACACTGAATACCTATCTGTACAGGTTTAACATCTTTCAAATGACACCCTATTCCCTATATATAGTGCACTACTTTTGACCAGGGCCCTATGGAGCGTGATCAATAGTGCACTAAATATGGGACACAGCCCGAGTCCAGAAGGCAACATTAACATGGAGACACTTGACAGATTTTTTTTCTTTTTCTTTTTTTAAAAGACGAGTCCAACGACAGCTATAGAGTCCCACAAACAAGACGATTAAAATACCAGAAAACAAAACAAAAATGATAAACAATCCCAATAAAGCCATATCAGCCAATCAAATCTCACAAATCTGTATAAGGGGGGTTCCTCAGCCCACTAGAGTAGCCTGCCTCTCTGCCATTGGATGGCTGTTGATTGTAGTGGTAGACCCTCCCCCGACCCCTCACATTTTGTCCTTTAGAGGTGGCGTTACCCTGGTAGTCTCCTCTTCCTTCCTGCCTCCTGTCCCCTCGGTCTCGCTCCCGGAAACCGTCCCTGTTGTCTCTCCTCCCCACTCCTCGGTAACCTCCCACCCCCCGTCTCTCCCCCCTCCAACGGTTCTCTCTGTACCCTCTAGCTCCTCCCTCCTCGTGTCCTCCCCTCCCTCCTCCACCTCTGAAGGAGCGACTGTAGAACTTCTTTCCGTTTCTGAGGTCATTAGGGTCTAGCCCCTCCCCTCCCTCCCAGTCCAATGATGTTTCGCCGCTTGGAGCCAGGGGCAGTGTCATTAAATACGAAGTCTCGCCCCAGCTCCCCGCCGTCGTCTCATTGGTCATTTTCATGTTAAACTCCGCCCCCCTCTGGGTCATGGGGGCGTCGCCCGCACCCTGCATCGCCATGCCGACGGATACATCCTTGAAAATGGCCTCGCCACTTAATGTTGTTGTCAGGTGACCCTCGGGGACCCATGTGACCTGAGAAAGGGAGAGTGGGTAGAGAGATTAGTAACAATACAGAAATCAGAAACAGACGAAATCAACAACAAAATCCCACGACTAAAACTTAAGTCGATCAAAATACACGTTTGGGTAGAGGGTCACTGACATCCAACCTTGAGGGGTTGTAAGATCGGTGGAATCATTTCAAAAGTTGCAATAACACACAGGCTAATAATATATATATATATTTTTTTTTTTAAATGGCCGTTTACCCAAAAGTGTATTTTGAACACAGCAGAGTGTCAGGTGATTAGAGAGACTACCATATTCATGGAGAACAAGATCCTGCACCCTCAACATAGTTCGGGAACAGCCAACTTGTAGCGCCATTCAATGAAAAAGGAAGTGGATGCATATTGTACTCTGAGCGGATCGCCACCTCCCTAAAATGGCCGCCAGACATTTGGTCACTGCTCTTCCAAAGTGTTCTGGTGGGAAAGGCTCAGAAAGTGTACTGTCCCTTTCCCTCTCGACCAGAGTTCAGATTACGACACTGTTAAAAGACGTTATCCTTCAGGCTTACGACGCGGCTGTTAACAAGAAATTATCCTGTCAGGCTTACGACACTGTTAACTTCTTGCAACTATAGGGGGTGCTGTTCCGCATTAGCATATTTGTGTCTCCAAATTAAACTGCCTCGTGCTAAATTCTTGATCGTACAATATGCATATTATTGTTATTATTGGATAGAAAACACCTTCTAGTTTCTATAGAAGTTGGAATTTTGTCTCTGAGTGGTACAGAACAATTTCTACAGCACTTTTCATGACAGGGTTCAGATTTCAGAAATTTTTACCTCTGATTGGGGTCTGTTTATAAGGCCACAGTGAATGCTATGAAGAAAACGGACACTGCCTACGTCTTCCTCTGGGTGTCTGTACGTCATCACGTTTTTCAATGAAGTCGATGGGACGTTCACAGCCATTATAAATGACAAAAATGTACAGAGACCTCTTCTCAACGTGCGCCTCAAGCGTGAAGGCCATCGGACCTGCCTCGTTCCAAATCGTTTTCTAACCAGCAATATTTCTCCGGTCATGTTTTCAGTCGTTATAGTTGTTAAAACATCATAATGTAGTTAAT
>NW_019943622.1:123362-130583 GCF_002910315.2 Salvelinus sp. IW2-2015
GAGAGATGGACTACCGCAGCAGTTAGGAAGAAACTAACGCAGCAGTATGGAGAACTCCGCGAGCGTATGGAGAACTAACGCAGCAGGTATGGAGAAACTACCGCAGCAGGTGTGGACGGAAACTAACGGAGCAGGTTATGGAGAACTAACAAGCAGGTGTGGAGGACTAACGCAGCAGGTATGGGAAACTACCCGCAGCAGGTGTGGAGAACTACCGCAGCAAGGTGTGGAGAACTAACGCAGCAGGTATGGAGGACTACGAGCAGGTTGGAGAAACTAACGGCAGCAGGTATTGGAGAACTACGCAGCAGGGTAATGGAGAACTAACGCAGCAGGTGTGGAGAAACTACCGCAGCAGGTTAGGAGAACTACCGCAGCAGGTTAGGAGAATCTACCGCAGCAGGTTAGGAGAACTAACGCAGCAGGTTGGAGAATACCGGCAGGTAGGAGACTACCGCAGCAGGTGTGGAGACCTACCGCAGCAGTATGGAGAACTACGCAGCAGGTATGGAGAACTACGCAGCAGTTGGAGAACAACGCAGCAGGTATGGAGAACTAACCGCAGCAGGTGGGAGAATTAGGTTAAAGTAAGGGTAAGGTTTAGCTAAAATGCTAACATTCTCTCCGACCATGCACCTTTTTTTTTTTACAATACTTTTGACATACGATGTAGCCCACGACCCCATTACTGCTCCATCAAGACTTACCTGCTCAGTAGGAGGAAGAGGAGCGTTCACTAGCAGAGTGCCAGCCATCTTCATGTCTCCCTGTCCTCCGTCTGTGAAGCCTGCATGAAGTCTGTAAAGCTGAGACGATAAACCAAACTTGAGAGCAACCAAACCGTCCACTTATCCTGGACATTTTGCTGATATCGTTGATTACCATAAATAACATTAAAAAAGGTCCCTACTAGAGAAATGTGAGGCTTGAAAATTAGCTCTAAATCCCCTCTGCTAGTAAAGTGAGAGAATGCGTTCAGCTCTAAATCCTCTGTTAGTAAAGTGAGAACGTGTTCACCCTCTAAATCCTCTCTGCTAGTAAAGTGAGAGCATCGTGTTCACCTCTAAATCCTCTGTTAGTAAAGTGAGAGATCGTGTTACCCTCTAAATCCTCTGTTAGTAAAGTGAGAGAACGTGTTCACCCTCTAAATCCTCTGTTAGTAAAGTGAGAGACGGTTCACCCTCTAAATCCTCTGTTAGTAAGTGAGAGTCGTGTTCACCCTCTAAATCCTCTGTTATAAAAGTGAGAGAACGCATTCAGCTCTAAATCCTCTGCTAGTAAAGTGAGAGATCGTGTTCACCCTCTAATCTCTGTTAGTAAAGTGAGAGATTGTGTTCACCCTCTAAATCCTCTCTGTTTGTAAAGTGAGAGAACACATTCACCCTCTAAATCTTTGTGTAAACAAGTAAAAAGAGTGATAAGTTGGAACCAAAAATAAAATCTAAAATCGATCACATAAAAATGTAGAGAGGTCAGCACTCACCTCTCTCTGTGTTGAAAGCAGTAGTACTAGACAAGGTAGTAGCAGCAGCAGCAGCAGTAGTAGTAATATTGACAACAGAGGTAGTATTAGCATTATGGTTCTCCAGGGGGCTGTGGCTGGACCTCATACCCAGGGAAGAGGCACCGCTGGCGGGGCGAGGATCCAGCTGTCCCTGGGTCTGGTTCCCACTGGGCAGCCTCGGAGGAGGGTACCCCAGAGACGCTGATTGGTACCGGGGTACGGAGGGAGGGGAAGCAGCTGGAGCTGGAGTGTAGGTCTGAGCTTGAGAGGTGTGGGTAGAGGATTGGGGTGCGGGAGGGTACTGGTTGGGAGGTGCAGATTGGGGTGCAGGAGGGTACTGGTTGGGAGGTGCAGATTGGGGTGCGGGAGGGTACTGGTTGGTAGGTGCAGGTTGGGGTGCTTGTGGAGAGTATTGTGTCAGGGGTGTGGGTACAGAGCATACCCCAGCGTAGGCGTTCGGTCGCGGGGTAACGTTACTACACCAGGGTAAAGAGCCATCCATACGGGGCTGGGTTGAGGCAGGGTGAAGGTGGCGGTTGGAAGGGTACCCCAGGGCGGAGCGATCATCCTGCCCGTATCTGAATTCCATATGCTGGGGAGGTTCTGCAGCTGATTGGGGGGTTGATCTCTGGAGGTTGTCATGCAGATGGAGGCCCCCCAAACCTGAGGGGGGGGTGTACTGAGGGTGGGAGTGTCCGTACCCCTCCTGGGGGGGGTGGGAGTGTCCGTACCCCTCCTGGGGGGGGTGGGAGGGGTACCAGTGGGAAGAGGGGAGGGAGACTGAGGGTAGTTTGGGCTGCATGCTGTAGGCCTGGTGAAGAGGGAGGATGTAAGAGTGTGGGGGCCACATGGGGTTGGTGAACGCCTGGAGGGGAAAGAGGGGTAGTGAGGGAGGGAGGAGGGAGGGAAAATAGTGCGTTGGTCAGTAGCGTATTTATAGACACTTGTTAAGAGCTACCAAGATACGCTGTTAGGCGATGTAGTTTGGTCATTACCTTCACACCAAGGTTGAAGAAAAACCTCAGGATGTTGACATCTGTAGAGAGTATTTAGACAACAACAAAAAAGATGGTTTGGTCAGATATTATTTATCCTAATCAGACAGTTTTTTTTTTTTACATTGACGATACATTGGAGATAATATAAGACAAGTACTTGAAACAATAGAACACTGAAGAATCTGGGAAACCAGTCCTGGTTTTCATAGCCGACTTGGAAAAGGCTTTTGATAAAGTACGACTAGAATTTACATATAAATGCCTGGAAAATTTACATTTTGGAGAATTTCTTAAATAAATAGGGTAAAGTTAAGTATAGTAACCCTAGGTGTAAAACAGTAAATAATGGCTACTTCTCAGAAAGTATTAAACTGTCAAGAGGAGTTAAACAAGGTTGTCCACTATCAGCATATATATTTATTATGGCCATCGAAATGTTAGCTGTTAAAATTAGATCCAATATTAATATCAAAGGTCTAGAAATCCAGGGCTTAAACACAAAGGCATTCATTGTACGCTTATGAGTCATGTTTTCTTTAAATTCACAATTGAATCCCTCCACAGCCTCAGAGAGGATCTAGATACTTTTAGAATTAGAACCCCTCCACGGCCTCATAGAGGATCCAGATCCTTTTAGAATTAGAATCCCTCCACGGCCTAGAAGGATCCAGATACTTTTAGAATTAGAATCCCTCCAGCGCCTCTATAGAGGATCTAGATACTTTTAGAATTAGAACCCTCCCACGGCCTCATAGAGGATCTAGATACTTTTTCTAACCTCTCTGGATTAAAACCAAATGATGTACTATATTACTTATTGGATTACTAAAACAATATCACTTTTACATTACCGTGTAGTTTACTAATAAAATGGTCTGACGGTGATGCGGACATACTCGGTATACATATCCCGAAATAAAGAAATTCTCAGATACATCTGAATAAAAAGTTGGCAAAAATAGATAAGATCTTGCTACCATGGAAAGGAAAATACAACAAATATTGTGGTTAAACTCAAATATACTAATTGATTTAAATATATATATATWTWTTTTAAACGAGTATAATCTTTATAAATTATATAATATAAAGGACTGGTGGTGTTGTCACACATGCAGCTAACAAAAACATATGGAAATGTCTACTCTACCCAAAATTACAAACTAAAAACTAATTGTAGAATTACCGCAAAAACGCAAGAGGCAAGTGGAAGGGGGAGAAAGTAAGGAACTTGTCTGTCTGCCCTGAATTAAAGACCAAAATCGGCTAAAGAAAATTGTGATAAATAATCAAGTATACCAGTTTCATTTAAGGATCCCAAAAATTGACAGCTGTGCCATGTTGATTGCAAAATAGTTGGAAAGAGATTTGACGTACCGATTCCATGTCACATCGTTTATGAACTGATACGCAAAACGACACCAGATTCAAAACTGAGTTTTTCAATTTAAATTATACAAAATTCTTGCAACCAATAGAATGTTCTATATATGGGTGATGCAACCATCTCAGCTCTGCAGATTTTACTGCGAAGAGGCAGAATCGTTAGATCATTTGTTTTGGTACTGTCCATATGAAGCCTGTTTTTGGTCACAGGTCCAGAAATGGCTGAAGAATTGCAACATTTACCTGAAGCTAACTCTGAAATTGCACTACTGGGTGATTTGAAAAGTCATAATCAATCAATAATACTCTGAGCAAAACAATTTTATCGTTAATTTACAGAATATATGACAACAGAAAGGTTCTGAGCTTTTGTGAAACAGCAAAATATGACAAATATAAATCAAAACTGGATGGTGTTCAGAGATAGATGGGAGGGGTTGAGGGGAGCTGAAGGACGGGACTGGATGGTGTTCAGCGATAGATGGGAGGGTTGAGGGGAGCTGAAGGATGGGACTAAAAACAAACTAAATATAACTATTGTAAAAATAGATTGAGTCTGTAAAATGTATATAGTATGTATCAGAGGTAGGACCAAGTCATTGTTTTACAAGCAAGTCTCAAGTCTTAGCACTCAAGTCCCAAGTCAAGACAGGCAAGTCAAGACAGGCAAGTCAGGCAAGTCTCAGCACTCAAGTCAAGTCCCAAGTCAAGTCCCAAGTCAAGTCCCAAGTCAAGACAGGCAAGTCTCAAGTCCTAAACTCACTAAATGTAAAACCATTTCATATTTTTAACAAGAGTAATAGTTAGTATATTACATTTCCGCAAATCATGAATGCTTTAAAAAATATATTTCATTCCAAATAAACTTTATTTCCATGGAAATACATGGGTAGCCATAAGAAAGAGTGATCGACTATAGTGATCGACAGGCCCTCCAATAGTGATCGACTATAGTGATCGACAGGCCCTCCAATAGTGATCGACTATAGTGATCGACAGGCCCTCCAATAGTGATCGACTATCGAGGATCGCTATGGGGCGATGTAGGCTTGTACACAATCTRCCAACCTTGTTTTAAGAAACATCAGGCAGGATTTAGGCTACCAACTGCCTAGCCAGTTGTAGCTCAATCTTGGGTGCAATGATCACGTTCCCGCACTGACTGACTGTGTGGAGGCTCATTGATTTAACGTTACGAGTTGCAATCCGTTTTTGTTGATACAGCGTCGTTTTTTATAACCGAAAATAATAATTTTGTGTATCATCTTTCCAAGGGCTCCATCTGAATTCACCCGCCGARGTTCCTCTGCACTGCCAAGCACAACTCTCAGCTGGCACAATTTGATTGGCTGCTGTCCGATTCAAACTGTAATCCGTTAAACCAAGAGTTGATGCGCTGCACACCTTTTTTAATAGCATAATTTTTAATATTTGGGCTTGAGGAGGGTATCAAGTCAAAAGGCTCAAGTCAAAGTCGTGTTGCAAGTCACCATATTTGTGACCCGAGTCCAAGTCCCGTGACCCGAGTCCAAGTCCCGTGACCCGAGTCCAAGTCCCGTGACCAAGTCACGTGACCCGAGTCCAAGTCACGTGACCCGAGTCCAAGTCACGTGACCCGAGTCCAAGTCACGTGACCCGAGTCCAAGTCACGTGACCCGAGTCCACACCTCTGGTGTGTATAAGCTGGAAGTAGAAGCCTAAGTGTTGTTGTCCATTAGTTTACTACAAATAGGGGAAGGGTGGGTATATTTCACACTCCTCCCGTGGCAGGTCCCTCTCCAGTGTGGATATACGAGTAAGGGGTGTCTGGACGATCTCTTCCTTGTCAGACAAAGGAACCCTGGGAACAGGGGTCTTGGTAGAGATGAGCCAGCTGGTGGAACGGCAGGGTGGCTGGGTGACAGCGGGCTGAGGGGCTGGGGAGAGTCCGGGGGAAGGAGGGTGGGAGGAGGGTGAGGTGGGTGGTCGTGGGGAAGGAAGTAGGGGTACACCCGTGTGGGATAAAGCTTGTTGAAGAGAAAGACAAACTCTATTTTTGTACTCGTTCTTTAACAAATCCTCCAAGTGGCAGGTTGAGATGAATTGAGAGTAAAAACTACACGGAGAGGACAGGTGAGACGATAAAATCACTTCTTTATTAGTAACATTAGAAAACAAAAAAACAAAAAAGCGTGAGTGGATCAATTTAACATCGTAGAACACTTTAGGATTGTTACCTTGGGGTAGGCTGAGGAGACCTCACAGACGGAGGATCCAGGGGGACAGAAGGCTGGGAGAGGTGGCTGAAAAGAGAACATTGGGCGTAGATAGGGTTGACCAGACTGAGGAAGAGAGGAGGGGTGGTGAGATTGAGAGAGGGGGTTGAGGAACAGTCTGTGTTGCCTGGGGGGGATTGGTCCACATGTTGGCACAGAGTCACACAGGAGGGCAGTTAAAACCCTAGACACATGGTGGGGGGCGAGGTGAGGGGTTGGGGACGAGCGTGAGGGGTGGGGGCGAGGTGAGGGGTGGGGACGGGTGAGGGTGGGGGCGAGGTGAGGGGTGGGGCGAGGTGAGGGTGTGGGCGAGGTGAGGGGTGGGGTGACGGGGGTGAGGGGTGGGGGGCCGACAGGAACACCAGAAGTTTGTTTTAGACCAGGGGTTGACATGGAAAGGGTGGAAGGAATGAGGGAGGAGGGAGGGGGGCAGATACAGGTGTGGGGGTGAGGGGGCAGGGGATGGGAGGAGGAGGAGATGGAGGACTGGCAGAGGAAACAGAGACCGGAGTAGAAGAGAGGAACAGAAGGAGAGATGGAAGGAGGGACATTAGGAGTAGTGGTGGTAGGAGGAAGGTTAGGAGTAGAGTGATCGAGGAAGGTTAGAGAGGAGGAGATTAGGAGTAGAGAAGGTTAGGGTGGGTGGTGGTAGGAGGAAGGTTAGGAGTAGGAAGAAGGTTAGGAGTAGTGTGGTGGGTAAGGAGGAAGGTAGGAGTAGGAGGAAGGTTTAGGAGTTAAAGTGGTGGTGGTAGGAGGAAGGTTAGGAGTGGAGGAAGGTTAGGAGTAGTGGTGGTAGGAGGAAGGTTAGGAAGTAGTGGTGGTGGTAGGAAGAGGTTAGGAGTAGGAGGAAGGTTAGGAGTAGTGGTGGTAGGAGGAAGGTTAGGAGTAGGAGGTGTGGGGGTCTGTCCTCTCCTCGTCTAGTGTTGATCTCCTCTACAAAAACACAACATGGTAAAGATTTAGCACCTCAACATACCGCACCCTAACTTTCTCCACAGCCACAGACCCATCCAGACAGACAGACACACCCGGCCAGTCCACACAGGCCCTCCAGACAACGCACAACTCACAGAACGCC